>NC_056733.1:612056210-612183710 GCF_019279795.1 Protopterus annectens
GGTGAGTTTTCTTTATACTGTGCTGCATGTGAAGGTCAAATTAAAGTTGCTCATCAATAATTACTCCAAGGAGCTTTGTGTGGGATTCGGATGAGGTAGTAGTGTTTTTCAGGGAAGAGATGGTGAAAGTGGATTTAAGATGATAGAGAAATTTGGGTAGGAAAAGGAGGAGTTTTGTTTTATTAGGATTTAGGATGAGGTGATTGCTAGTAAGCCAAGTTTCAGTCAGACTGAAGGAGGTTTGTGTTAGGGTGAGCAGGTCAGAGGGGTTGTCAGCAGTGGTGATGATAGCTGAGTCATCTGCATACTGTATAAGGGTTGACTGAGGACAGGAACTGTGGAGTTGATTAGTAAAAATGTTAAAAAGAAGGGGGCCAAATACTGAGCCTTGTAGGACTCCCATTTTTATGGGATGAAGGGAGAAAGAGCAGAGAGCCATTTAATGGCTTGCTGTGTATTAGTGAGGTAGCTAGAAAAACAAGAGAGGTTGAGTTGAGAAAGCTTGGAGAGAAGGATGGAGTGGGAGACCGTGTCAAAGGCTTTCAAGAGATCCAAGGAAAAGCATGACACCAGTTTATTACTGTTTCCAGCTAGGGAGATAGAATTAGTGAAGGAGAGGAGAGCAGTTGTGGTGCTGTGGTGTGGGTGGAAGCCATGCTGGGTAGGGGTGATAACGTTTTCATTAGTGAGATAAGACATTAGCTGCTTATGTAGACAGTGCTCAAAAATTTTGGAGAGGGGAGAGAGTACGGCAATAGGGTGACAGAAAGTTCTATGGAGTTTCCTCCTGTCTGAATTGGAATGGTGTGGAATTTTTTTCCAGAGAGAAGGGACAGTGGATTCAATGACTGAGCGGTTAATGAGTATAGAGACTGGGTAAGCTATGGAATTGGCAGCAGCTTTTATGAAGAGAGTTGGCAAGTTGTCTGCAGATGGGGAACAAGGATTGAGTTTGAGGGGACGACTTTTAATGTAGCTGCTAGGTATGGGTTGTAGTGACAGTGGGTAGTTATGTAGTTGGGGGGTGGCTTGAGGTGAGGAATGATTTAGGTTGGATGTAAGCATAAGTTTGCTGATGATATCTATGAAATGCATATTAAAGATGGAGGCAGTTTCCAGGAGTGAATTGTTTGAGCAAGGGTTAGGTGCTAATGAATTTCTGGGGTGGAGAATTTGGGTTGATGGTGTTCCAGAATTTTTTGGGATGTGTATGTCGTGTAGTCAGAGGTGTGTGATAGAAGTTTTTTTTTTTTTTTTGTCTGTGTTTTTGTGTGCGTTTTGGCCAGGTTATGGAGTTTTCTGTATTTTTATAGGGTTGATTTGGAGAACCAGGGGGAAGAACATGTTATAAAAATGTTACAGAGGGAAGATCTGTTACAAAATAACTAGACCAAGTAATATATATATATATATATATATATATATATATATATATATATATATATATATATATATATACACACATATATTTACACACAGACACACACACACACACACACACCACATTTTTCAACATCCATTTTGTCTGTTAATACTCTGATAATTTTTGCATGCACCACTTCCATATTTTGTAAACTTTCTCATACCTGGATCCATTTAAACTATTTTGTTTGCTCTATCTTTTTGAGCTTTAAATTGATACTTCTAAGTGATTTCAGATATTTATTCTTGTACACAATACCAGACACAGCATCCTTCTGTGGTTTGAAATTACATACCTCCAAAGCCATTATTAAGCTGCACTGAGGAAAAGTCAGGTGCACTTAAGCGTGTCAAACAGTTTGCATTGAAGTTCTGGAGGAAAGCAACAGGAGCATCGGTCAAGCACTGCCCACTCACAGAGTTCTATAGAAAAAGTGAAATAAAAGGAATAATAAATACTTGGCACAGCAACTATGTAAACATATGTAACTGTTTTGGGGACAGGTCTATGTTGAAAATTTAACCAAATGTGTAGTTGTATCTTCTGCAAGTCACTATGAAGCAAGTGTGATACAGTAAAATGTTAAGAAAAATGTATGCATAGTAATGATGCAGAAACAAAGAATGCGACAACAGATAAGGACTGCTTTACACACCTTATATGCCGGTTTCCTTATTCGGTGGGTATTCTATTCTTCCTCTTTCACATCTCCAAGATTGCTTTATATCTGTTCAACCTAAAGTCGGCTATAAGTCAATAATTCAAGAAGGATGTTCAGGCATCCAAGTACACCACAATCTTGAGATATCTTTTTCTGACATTTGCACTTTATTTTTTGAGACACTTGTAAATTATTCAAATGTCTCATTTCTCTTACAAACCCAGCATCTTTCAGTTTGTTTTTTTTTCTAGACAGCCTCAGGACTTTCTGTGACACTATGGGGAAGGGGGGTGTCCCTGAAATTGCAAATAATAGCCGTTTGTATAGAAAGACTTTTTTTTTCTTTCTACTGATGATGTTTCTCTGTTTGCATCTCTGAATGCCACCAACCTTCCTTTCTGCCTTATTGCATTGATTTCTCACTTTTAAGTCACCTCATTTGTTTTATTTTATGCATTTCTTCAGCAGGTAAAGTAAGCTGATGAGATAGCGTTTTTCAGGGGCGACCTGGAAAGCACTGATTGTTTAACTGACTTGCTCAGTCACACAGTATGTAAAGGAAGGTCAAGAGAATAAAATCCAGCACTACAGGAAATAGATTATTAACAACTCAGAGCTTCTGTGCTGTCAGATCTCTATTGTCTTTTCCCATGTCTACTGAAAGTATTAATTCAACAGTGTACTTTCTCCAGTGATGAGCAGGAAAAATGGAGGAGGACAACGTCATGAAAAATACTTCATTGATTTAGGCCATTTAGTCAAATCTGTTCTGGGTGAACATCACAAACAATGAAAAAGGAGTTGGTAAAAATGTCTTTCTGCAAAATTTGCAGAAGAGTTCTGAATCAATTTGCCAAACAGATATGCCACAATATACTATATGGTGAAATGAATTCAGCAAACACATTTTCAAATTAAAAACTTTTAAGTTATATACAAAAGAAATTGCAAAAACAAAACATTTTAGAAACAATTTTCACTCTGCACACATGGTGCACTTTACATTTCTTGTTTCACTGTGGGGGAATCAGTGCTACAATTTTTACTGTTGTATCCTTCATATTAATAGATTATTCTGATTAACTTCTTATTCAAGCTCAGTCCTGGTAATAAACCAAACAATAAATGAACCGAAATCTGTATAAGCGAACCAGGACACGTTAGCAATAAGATTCAGCGAACCAAAACACATTTATTGCAACATTTTAGCGCTTTCATCTCAAAAATGAGACTTCATCAATAACAGAACAATTCAACTGATCACATTTAAATACTGAATAAAACAATGACATCACCAATCAAACTGCTGATTTAAAGATACATGCTCATATAAATATAAAACACTACTAACCCACTAATTTTGTATTAAATAAATTCATCCACCAAGTATTTAATATGTTAAACTTCTATGTTACTGTGAACCTTAGTATTAATAAAATATAATATAATGAATATATATAATAATATATATCAAATGTCAAAAATAATATTGAATACGCTGTTACCTTAAGCTAAAACTTTTATTACCTTAAATTAATATGTAATAAAGAATTTGCAAAAAAATAAACCATACAATATTTATTAAACTAAATAAAAATTTGCAGAAGAGTTCTGAATTGATTTGCCAAACAGATATGCCACAATATACTATATGGTGAAATGAATTCAGCAAACACATTTTCAAATTAAAAACGTTTAAGTTATCTACAAAAAGAAATTGCAAAAAGAAAACATTTTATAAACAATTTTCACTCTGCACACATGGTGCATTTTACATTTCTTGTTTCACTGTGGGCGAATCAGTGCTACAATTTTTACTGTTGTATCCTTCATATTAATAGATTATTCTGATTAACTTCTTATTCAAGCTCAATCCTGGTAATAAACCAAACAATAAATTAACCGAAATCTGTATAAGCGAACCAGGACACGTTAGCAATAAGATTCAGCGAACCAAAACACATTTATTGCAACATTTTAGCACTTTCATCTCAAAAATGAGACTTCATCAATAACAGAACAATTCAACTGATCACATTTAAATACTGAATAAAACAATGACATCACCAATCAAACTGCTGATTTAAAGATACATGCTCATATAAATATAAAACACTACTAACCCACTAATTTTGTATTAAATAAATTCATCCACCAAGTATTTAATATGTCAAACTTCTATGTTACTGTGAACCTTAGTATTAATAAAATATAATATAATGAATATATATAATAATATATATCAAATGTCTAAAATAATATTGAATACACTGTTACCTTAAGCTAAAACTTTTATTACCTTAAATTAATATGTAATAAAGAATTTGCAAAAAATAAACCATACAATATTTATTAAACTAAATAAAAATTTGCAGAAGAGTTCTGAATCGATTTGCCAAACAGATATGCCACAATATACTATATGGTGAAATGAATTCAGCAAACACATTTTCAAATTAAAAACTTTTAAGTTATCTACAAAAAGAAATTGCAAAAAGAAAACATTTTAGAAACAATTTTCACTCTGCACACATGGTGCACTTTACATTTCTTGTTTCACTGTGGGCGAATCAGTGCTACAAGTTTTACTGTTGTATCCTTCATATTAATAGATTATTCTGATATAACTTCTTATTCAAGCTCAATCCTGGTAATGACATTTCAATTCAGAGAACATTATCTAGCATTAAAATACTTCTTACAACACAAAATAATACTAGGAAATCCAAGAAACGGATGCGGAAATAGCCTAAGCTATACGGGTTATATCCTGTACAGGATACAACAGCCAGCTTCCAAAGCTTTCAGAGCACCTTCCATATGCCCACAACATTAGTCAACTTGAGCAGAGCTAACGGAAACTTAGGTTTGGGTGCCACATCCTTCAGAGTTTTCATGCCAACAGACAGGGAAGCTAAAGCCATGAGAGGGCAATGCTAGGACTATAACAATAAAAAGTCTACACGCTGGCATAAAAAAAAAAAAAAAAAAAAAATGGAATAATGGGGAGGGTAGATACTGCATACTGATCATTCAAACATACCGTTACCATAAATTTACTTACATAACAGTATTATAGTCTTCATAAGGATCACTGCTGCAGTAGCCTATGTTATATGGGTAGATTACTATAGTTTACACTGACTGGGAGGAGGAATGATGAGTGCTCCGAGGAATGATTAGTGCTCCAGGAGTCACAGGGGAATTTATTTATTTGTCTTTGTTTACTGGGAAAGTCTGACTGGGTAATATCCATTTTCAACAGAGGCCTGGGGAGAAAAGCTACATTGCATTATACCAAGTTCCAGTTAAACACAGAGTAGTTACATTTCTATTTACATTTATACACGAACAGTGGTAACATTTTTACATTCTAAGATTTTACAGAGCTGGAAGTTACTAAAGAGAAAGCCCACATGCAAATTAGTGGATTGTACAGGCAGCAGTTATATATAAAAATTGTTCTGTCATTTCAGTGAGCTGTTGAGTGTATTCTGTTTAAGGAGAGTATTTGGAGAGTATCGTATGGTGAACACAAAATCTCAACCTTGTAGGACTAGGATTGGTTAAGGTGTTGTTTAAGCAGTGGTTTAAAACTAATGAGTCTGTCTGAAAGTTTTATTTGTGTGAGGATACTATTCCAGAGTTTAGCAACGTATTCAGAGCACGGCAAGTCTTCTCCAACATTATTTTACTTAATTTGTACATATGAATTTGTTACTGAAGCGGAGGTTCCTTGCTGGACAGTAGGTCAGAATTAGAATGCCTAGAAGTTTACTATGAGTTACAGTTTCAATGGCAGTATTATTTGCTGACTTTATGGTAGAAAATTGCTTTTGATTTTGGCAACTTTTTGAGGTAAAAGGCATTAACTTAATTTTCTTGGAGATGAGTAGGAGGTTTGATTCTTTGAGCCAGGTTTCTACAGAGGAGAAAGGATTTTGGGTAACGTTTTGGAGCTTATTTATTGTTGAGGTTATTTCTTGGAGCTTATTTATTTACTTATTGAATGGTCCTAGCAAAGCTTGTCCTAGACCTGGAGATGGAATCTAGTCTACAATAATGTGTAAAAAAGTGTACTGCGGACCAAGTTGATCCTTCCAGAATACTTCTAGCATTCAATACCTCTCTGCCTCTAAGTGCAAGAAATCTGAACAAAGCCAAAAATAATGGAGGAGACAAAGGTCAAATATCAGGGACAAATTTTAAATATTACTCTTAGAAACTTAGAAAGGGCGGCCATAGTGGTGCAGTGGTTAGCATTGTCAACTCACAGCAAGAGGTTCTCTGGTTTGATCTTTGGCTGGGGTGCCTTCTGTGCGGAGTCTGCATGTCCTCCCTGTGGTCGCCTGGGTTTCCTCCGGGTGCTCCGGTTTCCTCCCACATCCCAAAGACATGCTGCAGGTGGATTGGACACTCTAAATTGGCCGTAGGTGTGAGTGTGTGCGTGTGTGTGCCTTCTGTGGAAGGTTGGGAGCCGGGCTGGCAACTCGACACTGTAAAACTCCACTGCCAATCATGAGCGGACAGGTGATCCGCTGTGGTGACCCCAAACCGGGAAAAAGCAGAAAGAAGATGACTCTTAGAAACTTAGAAAGTGGCTAAAATAATATGTTTTGTATTGATGTGCATTTTCTGAAGGAATTTAAGTTTGAAACTCAAATGTTGAAAGATATACATTTAACTCTTTCCAAAAAGTCACAGATAAAGTCAAGGCCCTGGTAGAGACAGAGGTTACCTCATCTCAATATAAAAACAAGTAGCAACATGAAACAGTGTTTTGACACAGGTTGTTCCTTTTCTCTTGTCTTCACAAGAAATGAAGAACTGATCAGAAGCTCTGAAATATTTTGTTTTGTCAAGAAAGTACTCAAGTTGTCTGTGGACAGCCAAGGATGTCATATTCCTTCCACCTTATTTTCAGGTTCTGGAAAGAAGTCAGGAAGATGAATAACTTGGCTTAAGGTAAACTGAGATACTACTTCAGGCATAAAGTAATGATTAGTTCTTATGGAAACACTGTATTTTGTGGAAAATGAGATAAGGCTGATCCACTGTTAGAGTTTACAACCTGGACACTCTTTTGGCAGTGGTCAGAGCACATATTAAGACTATTTTCCATGTTGAGAATGCCATGTCAGCCTGATGAGCTGGTTCAAGTGGAGCAAAAGTTAGTTTTTCTAAGAGTCGCCTGTTTCTGATGAGGCTTCTTACACAAAAATACTTTCAAAAACATTTTCACATGAGACTGCACTGAAAGAGGGGGATCCTTGAGGAGACGTACCGAAAAGATAGACAAGTCAGCACTGACTGACAAGTAAGACAGCTACAGGATAGTAACTCACACAAATATTGTAGAAACAGAGAATCATTAGCCCTGAATGGGAGATGGTGCTTTTGTTGGAACCAAACAGAAAATAGAAAACCTTTTCAATTTACCAATATATATAATTTTCTAATAACCCTTCTTGCCTCTATTAATACCTGCTACACATTCTTAGAGAAAAAGGTACCTAAAAGGTATTCAAATTCTATCATCCAGGCAGTCATAACTGTTTGTGGTCTGGAGTTATCAAACACCCTTGATCTTTTGTGGCTACATCCAGTCTGTGAGGAATCTTTTGGAACAAAAGAAGAGAGAACCACTGTTGCCTGCACTACAACGAAGTCACCATAATTATCTTTGGAGAGTCCTGAACCTACATAATGACCCTAGAAATTAGTGAAAGGGTAGAAAAGTAAACAGGAACACTATTTCCACAGAAAAAATGCATCTGTCTACCAGGCCTTCTTGCAGGAAGTCATGGAGCAGAATTTTGCCATTTGATTGTTGTGAGCAGAGGTAGTTAGAGCTATTTGAGGTATTCTCCACAACTGGATCAATTCTTGGAAAATATTCCGATTCAGTTTTCATTCATAAGGGTGTGTCTTGGTCTTGCTCAGCTTGTTTGCACACAATTTTGCACTGACAGTATGCAACATGCCTATAGAGTCAGATTGTGCTGAAAATCTGTTTCCTAGGCTACGATGGCTAGTCTGCATAGATGGCAATATCTGGTTCCTCTTAGCTTGCTTATATACCATATTACTGTGCAGTGTTGTCTACAAATATTTGAAGAGGTTCTGAAGATCACATATAGTGGAGAGAATACAGGGCATTTATAAGCTCTAACATCTTTTTTATGTTTATGTGCTTTGGTCTGCCTTTTTTGTTCTAAATACCCCGCACATTTATTCCCATTGACACTGTTCCTCAAGCAAAGTCTGAGGTGTTTGTTGTGACTGACTCTGCTGGAACAGTAAGGGAGAAAGGGAGAATTGGATTTTCAGAAATTTGGTGCTGCTACCACAAAATCTTCCTTTTCACAAATCCCAAAACTGAAATTTGAAATGCCAGGGGATGTTGATGCTGGAACCATAGAGATTTCAGGTACCATTTGATTTGTTCATGCAGAGTCTTGCAAGAGAGCATCACAGATGCCATAAGACCCAGAATTCTGAGGAATTCCCTTCCTGAGATGGAAGTCTGAGTGGAAAAACTCAATAACAGATCTATTTTTTTATGTAGAAGAAAAGGTCTTTGCAAAGAGATGTCCAAGAGACACCACAGGAAAACAATCCTTTGAGAAGGAATCCTATAAGATTTCTGAAAGTTCTGTTGGGATCCCTTACTCAACAGGGAGAAAATGTGAATGGTATGTAATGAGCTATCAAAGGAGTAAAACACTTTGCTGACATCCTTGTACAACAAGATAGACCAAAATGTAATACAGAGAACAGATAATAGGTTCATAGGAGTTTACTAGGCCAAGGAACACAAGGGCCTTTTTGAGCCTAGCTATGCAACCCAAACCTCTGACAAGTTCTGATACCCTTGATAAGGGTAAGCAAGGGCTTGGAAGGTGAAACATTTACAAGCAGGAGCCTGGGAGATGAACCATTTACAGGCTGCCTGTGTCCATTATGGTACCAAACCCAAGGATGAATTTCATGTTTCTCCATCCAGTTGTCCATGTTACACTTGAATTGGGTTAGGGAGGAACTCTGCTTCACATGGATGAGGAGCCTTTTCCAGAGAAGGGGGTAGTCTCTGGGATACATACCTGTCTCTCCAGCAGGTCCTATTGATGTCACAGGCAAGGTTTAGAACAGGCAATTCTGGTGCGGTTTATTTAGTAGATATGCAGAAGCTCCATCAGAGTGGGGTCTGACAGTGGCTTGTATGCCATGCATAGGTCTCCCCTCAACAGCCTGTAGGACACAGACTACAGGGATAGAGCCTTTTGGCAGTCTGCATAGGACACATTACTTATTCCCTGTATTATTTGAGTCAGGAACCTCTGTGGATGTTCCAATTGTTGGATATGCATGGTTAGGTACTGGAATGTACCTAACCATGCATATCCAACAACTGGAACATCCACAGGGGGCATGACAGTTATGATGAATGCTGAATACAGTGGAACACTGACTTCCTTGACCTAGATGCCATATCTTTGTTTATAAGTTGCACAACATATGATTTCCTCACTACTGTAGACACATGATGGTCAAAGGCTAAATTGCTGTCTAGGTGTGTCCCCAAGTCCCTGACTACTGGGTCAGCTCTTAGGGGAGCGTTATCAATATGATAGTTACCAGTGGTGGATGACTTCCCGAAGGATACTATTATGCATTTCTTGGCATTTAGTTTTAGTCCGTGGCTCTGGCACCAGTTGTTTGTCTGTGTTAGCCCTTCCTGAAAAACATTTGTGTCATTGGCCAATTTAATGACAGCTCCTAATTTATAATCATCTGCAAATTTAGTCGGTAAGAGGCCAATGATGCTGTCCTAGACTTCAGAGACGTAAATGCCAAAAAAGAGAGGCCCCGGAACAGATTTCTGAGGGAATCCCTTATGGCTGCTCTCTTTGCAGAGGGGGACTCCCCAATTCTAACTTCCTGGCTCCTGTCTGTGAGCCAGCTGGCCATCCACTGGGCTACATGATGGTTTGTACGTAACCACTTAAGTTTGTCAGCAAAGCCGGAGTAGGGGATTGTGTCAAATGCCTTGGCCAGGTCAAGGTAGGCAGTGTAAACCATTTTGCCCTCATCCATTGCATTAGTGACCTTCTCAAAGAAGTCTACCAGGTTGAGTAGGCATGACCCACCCTTGATGAAAGCAAATTGGTTTGGGCCCAGTGTCAGAGGTTTGCTATGTTATTATTGATCATTTCCATGATAATTCTTTCCATGGCTTTAGATATAAAATTAGTGAGACTTATGGGTCTCTAGTTTCCAGGGTCTGTAGATGGCCCACCTTTGTGTAGATGGATGACTGGTGCTGTTCTCCATTCATGAAGCAAGAAGCCTGTTTGGAGGCTACAGTCAAATAGCAATTCCAGATGGCCTGATAGAGCATGTTTCATGCTATTTAGAAGGCAACCTGGGATATTGTCTGGGCCCATTGATGCAATATTCTTGGCCTTAGAGAGAGCATTAAGGACCTGTTCCCTAGTGATAGAAGGGGAGTTATATTTGATGGTATTTCATCATCATGGCAATAACTTCACCCCCCTGCCCCCCATCCCCACCAGACATACACCAAGGAATTCCTGACACCAGTCCTCTACCAAGTATCTCCAAATAACAGGTCTTACAAACACTCTCCAAGGCCAAAAACACAACCTCTACGGGACCAGATAACATCCTAGGCTGCTTAATAAACAATCTAAAACAAGACCTAGCGAAACTACCTAGCACTGTTTTTAACCATTGCCTGAGAACTGGCTTTGTCCTGGCAAAGTGGAGAACAGCAACAGTAATCACCTTGCACAAAGGGGGGTCCATCAACTGACCCTGTGAACTATCGACCCATAAGCCTAACCAGCCTTATATGCAAGCCTATGTAAAGAATCATCACGGACCTTATCCTCAAGGACATAGATGACCTTCAAACCCTTGACCAGTTTGGTTTCGTCAAGGGTAGATCTTGTTTATTAAACCTAGTAGATTCCTTGGAGAATGTCACCAAAGACCTGGATGAGTGGCGTCAAACAGTACATACCACCTATCTCGATTTAGCCAAGACCTTTGACACAATTCCCCATTCAGGTATCATAGAGAATCTCTTCCAGTTCTACCACAAGAACACATGGTAGTGAAAGACAGAAAGGGGAGAAATCAAATGCCATCATGGAAGTATCGAGCAGAGAAAACTATAAAGCAATTAAAACAAAAAGTGTCACTATTAGAAGAGTATAGAAGAGGGAACAGATCAACAAAAATACACAGAAAGATAGATGTGATAAAAGCAATGTGCAATATTAGAACAGATCAGGGTCTATCATGTACTACCTTAAAAAATAAACTAAAAATCTCAGCACAGGCGGAAAAACTTAGAAGATACATAGACAAGTATAAAGGAAAAGTACAAAATAAGCAATTTATTGATGACCCAAAAAAGTTTTATAGAGAATTGGGAAATAAGGTAAAAGGAATTGAAAGACCACCAAAAAAAGTAGAAATAGATATATTTTGGAGAAGTATCTATGAAGATCCTGTGGAACATAAGAAAGATGCTAATTGGACAGAAGAAGTAAAAGAACGAATAAGTCGTTTAAAGGTACAGGATATGAAATGGGATGAAGTAACAGCCAGAGAGAGACTGAAACAAAGTTAAGAAAAGCCTCTAATTGGAAAATCCCAGGCCCAGATGTAGTACCTAACTTCTGGTTAAAAGTATTAACATCTTTGCACAAAGATTTAGCCATAAGTAAGAATTACTTCTATGCGCACCCCGAACAGATACCAACCTGGCTAACAAAAGGAAAGACAATGCCTCTACTTAAGAGTGAACTTGCAAGCTACCCTAAGAATTTTGGACCAATAACTTGCCTTCCGATGACGTATAAACTACACACTGGAATTGATGCCGATAGAGTTTATAGTCATTTAGAAGAAAACTCAATTATGGCAGTAGAACAAAAGGACACTAAAAGAAAATCATATGGAACAAAGGATCATTTGCTGTTAAATAAAGTCATAGTAGACAACTGTAAAAAGGGGAAGAATCTAAGTATGGCATGGATTGACTATAAAAAAGCATTTAGGTTCATAGGCTGGTACTAGGCTATTGGCCTTAGGGCCTATACAAGCCTAGCCATAACAATTCCCTGGATATTCCTTCCCACAATATTTACTTCCCTGGACCCCTGTGAAGCAGGGTGACTAACGTGATCGCCGGGGTGAATTTCCTATCTCCCATCCAATTGTCAAGGTTCCTTTTGAAGAGGGCCAAGGAGGTGCTTTGCTTGACATGTATGGGCAGTCTATTCCAGAGTATGTGGAGTCTCTGGGTCAGGAACCTATCTCTCCAGTATGTGTTGCTCATTGTGATGACAAGGTTTAGATCCCTGGAGCATGTGGCTCTGAGGGATTGGGATTTCTTTAAGTGGAGCATGTCCAACAGCTCAGGGTTCGACATGGCCTTGTATGTTAAGCAGAGACCACCTCTGAGTAGACGATATGCCACAGAGTATAGCTGGAGTTTTTTTAGATGGTCAGCATAGGGCATCTGCTTTAGGCCTGTGATTCTTTTAGTGAGGTATTTCTGCGGCCTTTCCAGCTGTTGCAGATGTCTTGTGAGGTACATACCAAACAGGGCATTGTACTCTATAATGGGTCTAATGAGGGATGAGTACAGTGGGACAATGACCTCCTTTTTTCTGGATGAAAAGCCCTTAGTGATGAGGTGTGCCACATAGGATTTCCTGACTGTTGTGGCGATGTGGTTATCGAAGGTGAGACCACTGTCCACCTGTGTCCCTAAGTCTCTCATCACACTTTCAGTGTTTAGTGTACTGCCACCTATGTGGTAATTCATGGGTACATGTTTTTTTCCCAATTTAGTTATGTACTCACCATAACTTCAGATGTTTGGGATCCATCTCACCTACATTCTGACTGATGGGTTCGGAGCCGATCCCTCGGCTCCGACTCGGCACGCTTATGCCAAAGAGTGAAGTCTCTTATTGGCTGAGCTTACTATATCCCAGGATGCACCACTACCAATCCCCCAGATCTAGTTTGTCCGCATACATGCACACACGCACGCACTGCTTATATAACATCGACAGATGATACAAGATAAAAATAGTAGAACTCAAACCGTTCCATCTCTTCTGATCTCCAAGGCAGGGGGAAGGAGGGTGGGTATTAGGAATGTAGGCGAGATGGATCCCAAACATCTGAAGTTATGGTGAGTACATAACTAAAAGATGTTATGTGATCCTATCTCGCCTACATTCTGACTGATGGGACAGCGTCCCTAGCACCTGAATCCTGGGTGGCTCACTGGAAAACACTCCTGAGTACCGTGGAACCAAATGATGCTCGCCCTTTAGATGCCACATCCAATTTATAGTGGGAAATGAAAGTGTGCGGGTTGGACCAAGTAGCCGCAGCACAAATCTCAGAAATAGCGAGCTTGGAATGAAACGCAATAGAGGTAGCCATAGCTCTAGTAGAGTGAGCTTTGATAGACGTTGTAAGTTGCTTATTTGAAGAGGAATAAGCCTGAGTTATGCAATCTCTAATCCATTTGGAAATAGTAGCTTTAGTGATGGTTTTACCCAATTTATTATCTGAAAAGGACACAAATAATTGGTCTGTTTTTCGAATTTGTTGAGTCCTGTCTAGATAGAAGTGCAATTGCCTGTGAACATCCAATTTATGCAAGGTGTATTCCGCTTCATTTGAAAATTTTGGAAAGAAAACAGGTAGCTCTAGAGATTGTTGGAGACAAAGACTAGAACAAACTTTTGGAACAAAAGATGGATTAGGCCTAAGTGATACTCTATCCTTGTGAAAAATCAAGTACGGTGGTTTGATAGATAGGGCTTGAAGTTCTGAAACTCTTCTTGCAGAGGTAATTGCAACTAAGAAGGCAGTTTTCCAAGACAGATATTTCAACTCACAAGTAGCAGCCGGTTCAAAAGGGAACGATGTTAAGGCACGAAGTACCAAATCAAGATCCCACGGAGGCGCAGGATGAAAAACTGGGGGTCTTAAAAGCACAGCACCTCTCATGAAAGTTTTACATAATCTGCTGCTCATCAACGGTGGGTCTATGGATTCGTGAAATTTGGAGATAGCCGCTAGTTGGACTTTAATAGTAGAAACTGAAGATCCCTGATTAAACAAGGATGTTAACAATTTCAAGACCTCTGGTATCGGGGCAGTAATAGGGTCTAAGCCTCTGAGTTGAGCCCAGATAGCAAACCTCTTCCACTTGCTGAGGTACAATTTCTTAGTGGTAGGTTTGTGGGCTGAAGATAAAATGTGAATAACTTCCGGGTCTAAGGTGTGATTTCTGACTAAGGTCGGAAGTGGAGGAGCCAGGCTGTTAATTTCAAAGTGTGAAGGGACTGGTGCTGTCGTCCCGACTGATGAATCAGCAGGTCCGGAGTTAGATCCAAAAGCCAAGGACCGTCCAGAGCATATTTCTTTAGGTAGGGGAACCATACCTGACGAGGCCAGTACGGAGCAATTAGAATCATTGTGGACCCCAATTGGGAAGCTTTCTGGATGACTTTGGGGAGGAGTGGAACCGGAGGAAAAGCATAAAGTAGTCCTGTTGGCCAAGGTTGGACTAGAGCATCCGTAGCTGCCTCCCCCTGACGGAGTCAAGGAAAAGAACCTTTTGCACTTTGTGTTTTGTGGTGTTGCAAACAGGTCGCAGCACGGGGTCCCCCATCTTTTGAAAACCTGAGCTGCTACTGTTTCGTTCAGGGACCACTCGTGAGGAGAGAGAATCATCCTGCTTAATCTGTCTGCCAATACATTGGATTTTCTTGGAATGTGGGTCGCTACCAGGAAGCAGTTGGTAGCTACTGCCCATTCCCACACCCTCATGGCCTCTCTGCAAAGGGGGTAAGATCTGGTCCCTCCTTGTTTGTTTAGATACCAGACCACCGACATGTTGTCTGTGTGGATAGCGATAATGCCTTGAGGGAGAAACTTGTGGAGGGCTTGTAGGGACAGAAGTACAGCCCTCATTTCCAATACATTGATATGGAGAAAAGTTTCGTCTGGAAGCCAAGAACCCTGAACTAACCTGCCCAGACAATGCCCCCCACCCGTCTGGGAGGCATCCGCTGTCAAGGTGGCCACGGAGGGTATAACAAAAGGTCTTCCCTGATTCAGATTGGATGGCTGAAGCCACCAGCAGAGGTCCCGTTTGCACGTTTCTGTAATCAGTATGAGATGATTGAGGGGGAGATCCTGAAAAGACCATTGTGTCAATAACAGCCACTGAAGAATCCTCATGTGCAATCTTGCCAGCGGAACTAGGAGAACCGTGGCAGACATTGAACCTAAAAGTTGCAGGACCAACCTGGCTGGGGCTTTGGATCTTGGAAGCAGGGCTCGGACTTGACCTTGTAATGTTTGAATCCTTTCGGTAGGAAGGAAGATGCGCATCAATTTTGAGTCTATCACTGCTCCTATGAATCTTATGCGCTGAGAGGGCAGCAAGACAGACTTTGACCAATTGAATGTAATTCCCAGGGAAGCACCCAGGGAGATGGTGGCTTGCAGGTTGTCTAGTAGTAGATGCCTGGTGGTGGCAGTCAGGAGCCAGTCGTCCAGATAGGGAAACACTTGGAATCCGAGACTCCTCAGGTGAGCAGTCACTACTGCCAAACACTTGGTGAACACCCTGGGGGCTGTGGTGAGACCAAAGGGCAGTGCACAAAATTGGAAATGACTGTCTCCCAGGCTGAAGCGCAGATACCTCCTGGACGCCTGATGTATCGGTATGTGATAATAGGCGTCCTTGAGATCTATGGAGCACATCCAAACATCCTTCTCCAACAATGGGAGAATGGATTGTAAAGTGACCATTCGGAATTTGGACTTCATGACGGACTGGTTTAGTTTGCTGAGATCCAATATGGGTCTCAGGTCCCCTGTCTTTTTTGGCACTAAAAAGAACCTTGAGTAATTTCCGGATCCGATCTGGTCTGTGGGGACCGGTTGGATGACTCCTTTTTCTAGCAGCTTTGAAGCTTCTGCGGCTGCAATTTCCCTTTGACTGGGTGGTGGGTCCGGGATTTTTTTGGACGGTGGGGGTGGGTATGTGAAGGGAATGGTGTAACCTCCGGCAATAATCCGAAGCACCCATCTGTCCTGAGTAATAGACTCCCAGGCTTTTAGGTGCTTGGCAAAACGGCACCAGACTGGCTCCGGAGCAGCACAGCCGGGCAACCCCTCATGAAGTGTGGGAGGCTGAAGAGCCACGAAAGGACTCGCGGTCTCCAGTGTTGCGGGGCCCTCTGCCGCCTCTGGGACGGCGTCTCCCAGAAAAATTTCCCCGTCCTCTGCCTCTGGAAGGGGAATCTTCCTGCTGTTGAGGAAAGAACTTCTGTGATTTTTGGAACCACATCTTCCCTCCTCTTTTAGCCTTGGGATAAGGCCGAAAGGGAGTGGAATAACGTGCTCCTACGGCAGATAAAGTTTTTCCCTCTTGCTCACAGCGGGTAAGAGTGTCTTTTACCTTGGGTCCAAACAAAGAGGACCCATCAAAGGGAGCGTCGTGAAGGAAGACTTGAAGGCCTCCGAAATGACACAACGGAGCCAGGCTTGTCTCCGTGAGCCACGCCTGTGCCTGCAGCTTGCCCGCCCCTTGCCGCATATGAAATGAGCCTCATGGACGAGTTAGAAATCGAGGTAAGGATAGCCAACTGAGAGCTAACCGACTGGGCTGGCTGCTCAGGTAGGTTACCTGAGAGGTAGTCTGACAGCTCCTTGACCAGATCCCTCTGTAGTCTGGTGAAATGTGCCAAATAATTCGGGGACCTTAGAGTAAAGGCCGCTGAAGTCAGGGTGCGCTTCCCGTGCGGTCCATGCTCCTAGACTCCTTATTAGGAGGATGGACGGACGTTGAAGCCTCCGCTACGTCCTGCTGTGTAGCAGATGCCACCACCATGGCATCTACAGCCACTCCTTTCGTTAAGAATTCCTTCTCGGGTGGGGCAGACAGAAATTTGTTAGGACGAGAAGGCACTGGTTCCACAGTATCCGGATGTTCCCACGCCCTCCGACAAACCAAATCCAGGAGCTCGTCGAAGGGCGGAGACACCCACGAGGCGGAGGCTGAGCCCCAAAGGCCTTGAGAAGCACTGACTCATCAGCGGAGGGGGGTTTGGAAATCCAGCAGCCTCGTTGCTTTAGGATCTCTAGAATGCCTGCAAATGAGACATCATCCGAGGCGACTTTGGGGACCCCTCCGCATCATCAAGATCAGTGTCCGATGTAAGAGACTCGGGGAGTCCACGTGCTTCCTCTTGCACGATCTCTTCCTTGGGGCTCCTCCGAAGACAACTCCGAAGAACCCTCAGGAGGAGGGAACCCCAGTGGGGTAACCTCAGGCCCAGGGCTCCGCTGCCTAGAGACAGGGAACTGCCAAAGACCCAGTCTCCATGCCCAGGAAGGTGCCGGTAACGCCGTGAGATGGCGAAGAAGACTTGGCCAAGGCACTCCTCATAGCTCTGAAAGCCGGACCCCCAGAATCCTGGGAGTGTCCGGTCCCCGGAGCCATGATAGCAGACGGAAGTCCCGCAGCCGAAGCACCGAGAGGGAGGCTCGGAACTGACAGCATTGGTCCCGAAACGTCACCCCCGGGTCCAGCCGAAGAAGTCTGCGTGCTAAACTCAGACCCGAAGGCCGGGGTTGGAGTAAGGGTCAGAGCCGACCCTAGGATCTCTACTGGCTCCATCAGCACCTGCTCTGACGGAGCCGAAGCGGTCGGAGGAGGAATGGCAATGGAGCCGAAACAAATTTTTGAAAGACTGGGGACTGGAACAGTCTTTGGAGCACCCTGTCTATGTCCGAATCTCGGCTCCGAGACCAGAGGAGTCGAGACTGGAGGCATCGAGGCAGACCGTTCCACCCTCGGCTCCGAAGTCCGTGGAGCCGAAGGAGAAGCCTGCCTATGTCTTTTGGCGGTCGGGTCCGACGGACTGGTCGGAGCCGACCCTTTCTTTAGCAGGAGAAGGAGAGGATGCTAAAGCTTCTTCAAAAGATGGTTTGATAAGGCCTTTCAAAATAAGTTTATTTTTCCTCTCTTGGAGGACTCTCGAGGAAAACGCATGACACACGCTGCAGGACTCCTGCAAATGTTTGGCGCCCAAACAATATACACAGAGAGAGTGGTCGTCTGTGATCGACATCTTAAAACTGCACTTAGTGCACTTTTTAAATCCTGAAGGCCTAGGAGCCTGTGACATTATGGCAATCCAAACACAGAAAACTAGCCAAGAAGAAACACAAGAAACACTGACTACACTATAGAATTTTTCTTGCTCTCTCTTCTTCTTTACTTTCCTGTCCTTTTAATAAGGACTAACACTAAAAGAAGTAGATTCAATAACCTTAAAAATAACAGGAATTAGCCAACAACGAACTGACAGGGGAAGGCCCTTCAACTCCGATGGGACCTCTAGTCTGTCAAACACAGTCACTACACAATATTTTACCAAGGAAAATACTCATTCAAGCACAAAAAACCACTAGATAGCTGTTAAAACAGCTTTTTGTTGAATTTTAAAGAAAATCCTGACAGAAAAGTTAGTGAAAAAACACTACTTAGCTCAGCCAAGCTCGAGACCACGTCTTTGCTTGTTAGCGGCAAACGAGATCTGGGGGATTGGTAGTGGTGCATCCTGGGATATAGTAAGCTCAGCCAATAAGAGACTTCGCTCTTTGGCATAAGCGTGCCGAGTCGGAGCCGAGGGATCGGCTCCGAACCCATCAGTCAGAATGTAGGCGAGATAGGATCACATAACATCTATACATTTCTTGGCATTAAGCTTGAGCCCATGGCTCTGGCACCAAGCATCTATTTCTGTAAGGCCCTTTTGTAGAATATCCACATCATTTGGGGATTCAATAATGGTTCCCAGTTTGCAGTCATCTGCGAACTTTGTTAGCTAGAGTCCCTTAGTTTTGGCCTGTACTTCAGAAAAGCAGATGCCAAACAAGAGTGGTCCCAGGACTGAACCCCGAGATACTCCACTTGTCTGGAGCTGGATTTGGAGTCAGCTACTTTTACAGTCTGGGTTCTGTCAGTAAGCCAGTTGGCAACCCATCGAGTGACGTAGGGATTTGATAGTATCCCACATTCATGGATAAAAGAGTGCATAAAAATGTATAAGATACATCCTACACTGATCGACTACATTACAGTGACCATGAAACAGTGGCAGACCACTCTGTAATTAAGCCATGATAAAGGGCAACCCATTATTCCAGGGATAAAAATTCAAAGGAGGATATTCCAGGGTGACTCTCTGACACCGCTGCTATTCTGCCTTGCCCTAAACCCATTAAGCTGTCCACTTAACAGCTTAGGTCATGGCTATAATTTGGCTCCTAGAAAACAACAAAGTGTAAAGACCTCTCATCTTCTCTTTGTCAATGATTTGAAACTGTATAGCTCATCAGATGAGGAACTGAAAGCACAACTGCAAATTGTCAAACCTTTTTCAGGTGATGCAAGAATGTCATTTGGTACTCGCGGTGGTGGTGCTGTGGTAGTGTTGTCGCCTCACAGTAAGATGCTGACCGGTTCGACTCTCAGCTAGAGCATCTTCTGCGTGGAATCATGCGTGAATGGGCGTACCTTCGTTGAAGGTTGTGCGTTAGGGCTGGCAACTCAGCGCGTAAAAATCAACTGCCAATCATTAGCGGACCGGAGTTCCGCTGTGGCGACCCCTAACCGGGAAAAGCCGAAAGACACAACAACAACAACAAGAATGACATTTGGTCTTGATAAATATACAAAAGCAACTTTTAAAGCAGGAAAACTGCAACACCAGAAAAATATCAGTTTAGGATAAGAATGTGATATAAAAGAACTTGAGCAACAGGTAGTGTATAAATATTTGGGAAGTGATGAAGGATCAACAATAAAACATGAACAAATGTGAATAAAACTTGGTAAGGACTACTTCAGAAGACTTAATCCTGAAAACAGCATTGGCATCTAGGAACAAAATCCAAGCTATAAATCAATTTGCTCTTCCTGTCCTAACCTACAGTTTTGGAGCGACTGACTGCCCCCCAAAAGGTGCTGGACAGAGTAGACAGGAAAACAATAAGGATGCTTCATGCTCACCAAATGATTTATAAAAATCATTGCATACCAAGATTATATATTCCTTGTTCTGAAGGAAGGATGGGCCTCCTTGAAATTGATTACATGTGTAGATCTGCAATCATGGGACTCCACACATATCTGCTGACCTCACAAGACCCAAATGTAGTGAAAGTTTTGAAATATGAGGAGAATAAATCTAAGATGACTTCTCTGCTTAATCTAGCAGAAGCATATCGGCGTCAAGCAGGAATGGAAATCAAACCAGAAGTAGATAAAAATCAGGCAGCAACTGAATGTGCCAAAAAAACAAAATAAAGAATATATGGTGCAGGACCAGATGAGAAGGCAAGAAATGTGGAAAAAGCATAAATATAGTTGCAAGTATAGAAAACATCTGGATGAACCTCATGTTGATCAGGAATGAACACAGGAATGGTTAAGCAGAGGTGGATTTAAACCAAGAGATAAAAAGTTAACATTGGTGGCCCAAGACAGTGGGCTATGTACATGATGGTTTACAAAGTCCATTGAACATGTGGGAGAAATGGACAAATGTAGGTTTTGCAAAACAGAACTGGAAACAGTTACCAACTCGTTGCTGGTTGCAACATAATAATGGCAGAATGACTGTATACTGAAAGGCATAATAATGTGGTGAGACTGCTGCTCTGGGGATTGTGCAAACATTATGGTATTGACGCGACTGAAAAACACTGTAGACATGAGCAACAAAGCATCATAGAAAATGATGAAATTTACATCACAAAATCATCCATTACCAACAATTCAAAAGATAGATGCTAGAAAACTGGATGTAGTGGTCCAATAAAAGAAGACAAAAGTAATATTGATCATTGAAATTGCCACACTCCAAGACTACAGTGTCCTGCGCACAGAGAGACACAAAGTCATAAATGATTGGGATTTGCAAGCAGAAATGAGAGCAATGTGGAAGAAAGATACCAGGACAGTTCCAATAGTAGTAGGAGCAACGGGTCTTATAAAAAAAGAGTCTACAATCCTATTCGGATATGCTTCCAATACATGTTAACTGTACGAATTACAGAAAGAGTCATTACTGGGCACATTGCGAGTAGGGTTACCACCTGTCCCTCTTTGGGCAGTTGTGTCCTGCGAAAAAAATTAAAACATGGCAAATGTCTTGAGATTTTAGGACAAAAATATTTCCCAAGCTTTCTTTAATAGTTTCATAAAACCGCTATCGTGGATCTGAAACAAATACATGTTATATAAACTAGCATAAGCGACCAAATGCTACAAGAATAATCTTTTATTTTGGCAAAAAAAGTGAAGTTCTCTCCTTTGCACTGGCTGTGGGTATGATTTGTACTGCAAAATTTCTATAAAAGTTTCTATAAAAAATGTCCCACTTTGGGCATTTGAAAAGGTGGCAACCCTAACTGCGAGTGCTACGAAGAGCACTTTTGGCTGACATCAAAGAGTGAAACAATACTAATTTCATGAACTTTAAATAGAAGTTATGTTCTTACCATAACGTTCCATGTTAGTTGTCTTCTTCTCACCTTCTTTCTTGCTGGATGGGTTCGGAGCCGACCTCGGCTCCGACTCGGCCACTCTAAAAGCTCGAGAGTTGGTTCCACCGGCTCGAGGCTGCCCCTATATCCCACAATGCTAGGCGTGAATTACCTCAGATCTCGTTTGTGAGCTAGGCCCAGCTAAAAATACAACCAGAATTACTGGAAAGAGAGTCCACCTCTATAAACAAAGGGAAAGAGGAAGGTGACCTAAAGCCTGGTCCAGGAAAATTATGCACCGCAGAGCATATAGCTATAGCAAAGAGGTGGTAGAAAGAGAGGTCATAATCAAACTCCTCCAGGTCTGTCCAGGCCAGGGGGAAGGAGGGTGGGACGCAAGAAAGAAGGCGAGAAGAAGAAAACTAACATGGAACGTTATGGTAAGAACATAACTTCTATATGTTAAGTTGTCTATCTCGCCTTCATTCTTGCTGGATGGGACCGCGTCCTAGCACCTTGTCCCGGTGGCCTAACGGAACAGACTCTTGAGAACAGTGGTACCAAAGTTAGCTCTATGCCTAGAAGCTAAATCCAACTTATAATGTGAAATGAAAGTGTGAGGAGTAGCCCAAGTAGCTGCTGCACAAATGGTGTCAATAGGCAGTCTGTCTTGGAAGGCTATAGAAGTAGCCAAAGCTCTGGTGGAGTGGGCCTTAGGTTTGTTAGGCAGCTTTTGGTGTCTAATTTCATAAACAATTGAAATCAGAGATGTTAGCCATCTAGGTAACGATACCTTGGAAACAGAAAGTCCCTTTCTGCCTTCTGCATAAGAGACAAACAGCTGGTCAGTTTTTCTGAATTGTTTGGTCCTATCCAAATAGTACCTTAACTGACGATGAACATCTAGCCAATGCAGTTTTTGTTCAGACCTATTAGAATATTCTGGAAAGAACACAGGAAGGTCAATGCTTTGATTTAGGTTAGAAGCAGAGGCTACCTTAGGTAAAAAGGACGGGTTGGTTCGTAAGGATACCCTGTCTTTGTGGAACAACAGATATGGTGGTCGACAGCTGAGTGCCTGAAGTTCTGAAACTCTTCTAGCTGAAGTAATAGCTACCAGAAAGAGAGTCTTCCATGATAGCAATTTTAAAGAACAGGAAGCTGCAGGTTCGAAGGGGAGAATCAAAGAACTGAGAACTAAATTAAGGTCCCAAGGAGGAGGAGGATTTCTTATAGGAGGTCTGAGTAGAAAAACTCCCTTCAAAAAGGCTTTGCAAAGCTTGTGGGACATTATGGCAGACTCTGAAATGCCCAAATGAAAGTTAGATATAGCTGCCAATTGAACTTTGAGAGTAGAAGGAGATGAACCTGCATGAAAGAGTTCAGCTAGAAAATCAAGAACCATATGGATGGGAGCAGTGAAAGGATCTAAGTCCCTTCCTTGAGCCCAATAGGCGAAACGTTTCCACTTACTCAGATAAATCTTTCGAGTGGAAGATTTATGGGAAGCTATCAAAATATCTCGAACAGAGTGAGATATTTGAGGAAGCCTGGCTAAGGTTGGAACTGGAGGAACCAAGCAGTGAGGTTCAGAGAGAGGAGGGAGCGATGTAACTGACCCGACTGATGGATCAAAAGATCTGGAACTAGGTCCAGATGCCAAGGTTGCTCCAACAGAAATTGATGCAGAAAGGGGAACCAAACCTGTCGAGGCCAGTAAGGAGCAATGAGGATCAATGAGGCCTTCTGAGCGATAGCTTTCTGTATCACTTGAGAGATTAGTGGGAAGGGAGGAAATGCATACAGAAGTCCCCGGGGCCAAACTTGGACTAGAGCGTCTCTGCTGGGCTGGCCTGGTAACGGGAATAGGGTGAAATAATCTCTGCACTTGCTGTTTTGGGGAGTAGCAAAAAGATCGCAGCAATGCTGACCCCACTTGAGAAAAATTTCTCTCACAACAGAGTCTTTCAGAGACCACTCGTGAGGCATGAGGATAGCTCTGCTCAACTTGTCCGATTTGATTGGACTTCCCAGGGATGTGCGTTGCTATCAGAAACCGCTGAGAAGAAATCGCCCATTGCCACAGTCTGAGTGCTTCTCGACATAGGGGATAGGACCTGGTTCCGCCTTGTTTGTTGATATACCACACTACAGACATATTGTCCGTCTGGATTGCTATCGTTCCCAAAGGAAGAGAGTCTTGAAGGGCTTGCAACGCTAAAAGCACTGCTCTCATCTCTAGAACATTTATGTGCAAGTGGCATTCGTCTGGTTGCCATGTGCCCTGGACAGTTCTGCCCTGATAATGCCCCCCCCCACCCGATCAGGGAGGCGTCCGTTGTCAGAGTAGCAACTGGAGGGGAAGGAACAAAGGGTCTTCCCAAGAAGAGCTGAGGGGAAGACATCCACCACAGAAGATGATTCTTGCATGTTTGCGTAATCATAATGGTGTGGGACATCGGAAGTTGCTGGTATGACCATTGTGTGAAGAGCATCCATTGAAGGATTCTCATGTGGAATCTGGCTAATGGAAGCAGAGGCATGCAGCCGCCATAATCACCAATACTTTCAGAACTAACCTGGCTTTGACTCTGTTGCTGCTGAAGAGGAGCGAGACCAGTTTGTGAATGTCTGTTATTCTCTGATCTGTTAGTCTACAGACATGTTGACTGTGTCTAGATTTGCGCCTATGAAGGTAATAGTATGACAAGGCGACAAAACAGACTTTTCGCAATTTATTGAAATGCCTAAGTTTTGACAAATGCGAAAGGTGTAGTCCCTGGCCATTAGAAGAAGATGCTTGGTGGGAGCTGTGAGGAGCCAGTCGTCCAAATATGGAAACACCTGGAATCCTTGACGTCTCAGGTGAGAAGCTACCACTGCCATGCATTTGGTAAACACCCGGGGGGCAGTGGTGAGACCAAAGGGCAGGGCCCTGAATTGAAAATGACTGGTTCCCAGCCTGAAGCGGAGGAATCTTCTGGAGCGTGGTTCCCAGCCTGAAGCGGAGGAATCTTCTGGAGCGTCTGTTCATTTTTATGTGATAGTACGCATCCTGAAGGTCTATAGAGCACATCCAGTTTTCCTTTCCCAATAGGGGAAGGATGGACTGTAGCGTGACCATCCGAAATCTTGTTTTCTTGACCGACTTGTTCAAGATACTGAGATCCAAAATTGGTCTCCAGTCCCCTGTTTTCTTTGGAACTAAAAAGAACCTGGAGTAGATTCCGGATCCTTGCTGGTCTGCTGGAACTGGCTGAATTGCTCTTTTTGCAAGCAGCTTTGAAATTTCCAAAGCTGCAAGATCCCTTTGAGCGGGTGGAACATCTGGAAGGGATTTTTTGATTGGTTTGGAATGCGAACGAAGGGAATGGAATAGTCTTGAAATGATGGACTGTACCCACTTGTCTTGAGTTAGGGATAGCCAGGCTTCTGGGTACAGTGACAATCTTCCCCCGACTGCCTCCGAAGGTGGACAGTCGGGCAACACCTCAGGGATGCTGAAAGGGCTTATCGGAAAAGGTTTCTCGATTGCCCTGGTTCTCTGGACCCCTCTGCCTCTGGGCGGCGTCTACCATTATTGTTCCCTCCTCTGCCTCTGGAGGGAACCGACTCTGTGCGTCAGGCAAATTCCCTTGAGATTGTTTGCGGAACCACATTTTCCCACTTTTCTGGCCTTTGGGGTAAGGCCTAGAAGGAGTAGAAAAACAGACTCCGATGGCAGACAGAGTTTTGCCATCCGTCTCGCACCTAGTCAAGGTTTCTTTCACTTGAGGACCAAAGAGAGATGATCCATCAAACGGGAATTAGTGAAAGGCGTTTTAAAGGGTCCAAAATTGCATAGTCGCATCCAGGCATGCCGGCGTAAGGCGACACCTGTCCCTGCGGCTCTACTCGCTCCATCAGCCGCATATGAAAGGAGGCGCAAGGAGGAGTTAGCTATCGAATTCAGGGTAGTCAGCTGGGTGTTCATTTTGTCCTGAAAATCTGCAGCTGTAGGATCCTTCAACATCTCACTCGCTTCCTTGATCAAGTCTCTCTGGAGACGGGTGAAATGGCATAGGTAGTTCAGCGAATGCATTGCAAAGGTCGCTGACGAAAACATCCACTTCCCATACCTGTCCATAGACCTAGATTCTTTGTTAGGGGGATGAACAGGCACTGAAGGATCGGCTAGTTCCTTCTTGGTGGCAGCAGCTACCACCATAGCATCCACAGTAACACCTTTGGTCAGAAATTGTTTGTCAGTTGGTGCTGTTATAAATTTAGAAGGTCTCCTGGGGGTAGGGTCCACTGAGTCAGGAGCCGTCCATGCTTTCTTTGCCACCACCTGCATGAGGGGATCAAAGGGGGGGGGACACCCAGGAGGTGGAAGGGCGAGAGCCAAACGCCTCAAGATACACAGATGCATCCTCCGAAGGGTTAAGGGCTGGCCAATTTCCCCTCTGTTTCAGGATCTCTAGAATGTCCGCAAAGGAGACATCTTCAGAAGGGGAACGGGGGGAACCCTTGGAATCCTCTAAATCTGTCAGAGGTGACAGACTCAGGTGAGTCTATGTGCTTCCTCTTACACTTTCTCTTCCTAGGGGGCTCCCCTGCCAATTCAGGGGAGGCCTCGGAAGAGGATGAGATCCCCACAGGGGATTCTTGAGGAGCTGGCTCTCTGCAGTCTGGGATGAGGGAGTGAGTAGACATAACCTGAGGCACCGAAGAGGGAGGGGCGGACGGAGCCGACTGTGGAGTTGAACAAGGTTCCAACACACTCCGCATGACCTCGAATGCACCCCTGTCAGGCAGAGCCAGAGGTCCCGCTCCGAAGCTGAGAACCTCCCTCGGCACCGACAGAGATGGCTCGAGGCCGATGTCGGAACCGAACTCACCAGCCGAAGCACCGAGAGGGAGAGGGGGGTCGGACAAGGGTCCGATGCCACTCACCCCCTCGGAGCCGACGAGGGAAGTCTGGCACCGAGATTCTTCAAAAGAAGAAATCGGAGCCGACGACGGAGCCGAAGACAAATGTATCGGCTCCGACGCTAACACAGTCTCGGTTCCGAGACGCCCCGGCTCCAAGCTCAAAGGAATCGGAGGAGGAATATTTAGGGGAATAGGTTGAGGCATCGACTGATGAGTCGGGCTCTGAAGCATTTGGGCCAGTGCCTCGGACTTTAGAAGTCGACTCACTACCCTCTGGAGGTCATGATCCGAGAGCCTCGATGACCTGGAGGAGTGAGATCTGTGGCTCCGTTCAGACAGCAAGGGAGACGCTGGAGCCGAATGAATGGAGCCAAGGGATGGTGACCTCGACCTCTTTCTAGATGTCGGCTCCGATGGTCTGATCGGAGCCGACCCAGGAATCTCCAATACCTCGGCTCCAGCCGGAGCCGAGGGAACCACAGAAGCTGCAGTCAAGGACTCATCGGCTCCAGCCAGAGCCGATGCAGTAGCAGACTTCGAAGCCTTAGGCCTCGACTCAGAAGCTGGAGTCGAGGTCTTAGAAGCCTTGGAAGGTTTTCCCGAGGTAGCAGATAGGGAACCTTCAGGCTTAAGCAAACCCCTTAGTATGAGTTTGTTTTTCCTTTCCTGCAGGACTCTAGGGCTGAAGCCATGGCATACAGCACAAGAATCCTGCAGGTGTAAAGGTCCCAGGCAGTACACACAAAAAGTGTGACCGTCTGTCAGAGACATTTTCTGACAGCACGAGTCACACTTCTTGAAGCCTGAGACCTTTGAATCCTTGGACATTTTCAAGGAACCGAAGTGTAACCACACACAAAACACACACACAGATTACACTGTCAGAAAAAATAAAGTTAAATTACTTTAAATCAAAACTTCTGAAAGGTTAAGTTAAGTTACAGGTATAAACCCCTACCAAAAACACATACACACACTGTAAGGGATGGAAGGGCCCGAAGGCCTAAGGAAAGAACGGCTGAATAAGGGTAGAAAGGATAAAATATCCACTACACTAAAGGTAAAAAGGGAAAAAACTAAGCTAAAGGAAGTTTAAACAGTTATTAGACTAATCTAATTAAAACTGACCTGGAGCCAGTTGAAAACACCTCGATCGCTGTAGCGGCAAACGAGATCTGAGGTAATTCACGCCTAGCATTGTGGGATATAGGGGCAGCCTCGAGCCGGTGGAACCAACTCTCGAGCATTTAGCGTGGCCGTGTCGGAGCCGAGGTCGGCTCCGAACCCATCCAGCAAGAATGAAGGCGAGATAGACAACTTAACATTCGTAGTTTGACTTAGGAATGGAGTCCATTCCCATCATGCTATTAGAAACCCAAAAGATTTGGAGAAATTAAAAAAAAAAAACTGGGGATTAACCCATACATTACTAGATGGTTAGCAACCTGGCTCACAGACAGAACGCACACTGTTAAAGTGGGGGAGTCCACCTCCACTAGTATACCAGTGGGGTACCACAAGGATCTTGATGCAATCACAGAGCCCCCCCAGTGATATTAACATATTAAAGAAAGGGCTGACACACACAAATGATTGGTGCCAAACTCAACTTAACGCAAAAAATGCCTCATAATCCCTTCTGGCAAAGAAGTAGCCCCTCTAATTATGATATAGGTAGCATCCCTCTAAGATCAAACTCAGTGGTTCAAGACTTGGGAGGACAGGTTGATAGCAATCTAAACGTTGATCACCATGTGTCCGTAGTGGTAAGAAAAGCATTCTACATTGCGCATCTCATAAGTAAGAGTATCACATCCAAGACCATGGAGATTAAAGCTGTAGTCAACTCTTATCAGACCACTAATTGAGTACAATGCAGACTTCTGTATGCACCTCACCAGACACCTGCAGCAATTGGAGAGACCACAGAGGTTTCTAACCAAGAGAATGCAAGGTCTCCAAAACATGACATACATGGAAAGACTGAAAGCACTCTCACTGTACTCTGCATCATACAGGCTGCTGAGAGGTGACCTGTGCCGGGCCTATAGAGCAGTCTCACACTCTGCCCCAATAGAAATGCTGCACATCCACAAATCAAATGGGACAAGAATAACTCACTCCAGGGATCTCAACCAAGCCTGTGAGTTTAACAAAGCATTCTGGAGAGACAGATAAATCTCCCAGGGATTGCTTCGCCTATGGAATAAGCTCTCACTCCATGTAAAGCTGTAAAGCAGAGATCCTCAGAGTCCCTATTCAAGTGCAAGCTTGAAAACTAGATGGGTGACCATAAATTCACCCCAGGGGTGGCACCTATGTCTCTCATGGACAGGGGCAGTCAGTGCTGATCACAGGACTGCTGTGCTAATGACTATCTAACTATGGTCAATAAGGGTATTCCAGTTATTACACGGTTAGGCTTGTAAAGGCCATATGGCTATTAGCCTAGTAACCTCCTATGTGTATGTGTAATGTGGTGGATCCTGGTCCCTGATAAGCAACTGACTGTGACTTTCTCCTTACCCAGCCTAGCGAGAGGGACATCAGTGTGTCTCACAACGGAGTCTCCAATGGCTACAATGTTGGATTCTATGGTCGCCTTATGGGCTTAGACGTAGAGGCTCCATGACATGTGGCTGCATGTGCTGATGTAGGTGTTGTTTTGAAAGAATACACTCGGGGTTGCTGAGGGTGTTTATTGTATGTACTTCATCTAGGAGGTCTTTGAGGTTTACGAAGGTTACATTTAAGTACCTCAGCATATGTGGGTCTATGTGTCTGCTTTGAATTGTGTGTGATGGGTGCAGCGTGCATATTACTGGCAACTTTACTCATATTAGGAGTGATTCTATGTAAGAGCTTTGCCTCCAGTGACATTGTGTAAATACATCTCTCACATACCATATCAGTTTGAGAATTAACTGGTTGCCAGTAAACATATGGCAATTTCTACATTGCCTCATGTTGCCCATATCCAACAAGCTGGTAATGGAAATAGTGGGAAAGTGCATATCCATGGCAACAGACCTTATTTAATGATTAGACAGCTGAAGTGAAAATATAAAGAAATGTCAGGAGTATCCGGTTTGCAACTCTGGGGGCAGGGTTTGTCTCTGTAAACTAGTTGTACTGTGTGGAAATAGGTATTGGTGAAATTTTAACGGTGCTTTTACAGGAAGAGTGTCAACTCAAGGTGTCTGTGGCTATACAGGGCACTGCCAAACACTTGAGGAAAAACTAATAAGCAGACCCTGATGATTTATGGTTAAAGTATTCAGGCAAATATTCTGAAGTTAGAAGCAAATCAAGCAATACTTACTGAAAAGAAAGAATTAGCTTGTCAAGAATGATGAAATGAAGGGAGTCACCTGAATGGTTACTGCCTGACTACTGCTGGTGTTGGTCTCACCACAACTTCACTCTGTTGGGATGGAATGCTCGTTTGCTTCTTCTCTCACCAGAAGCAAAACATTAGCACCAATTCCAAGATGAGAAGCAGGACACAGCCTGTTTGGTGATCCACATTCTTGTCCTAGATACTGTAAAGGTCTGTAGGCTTGTTGCAGCCTTTCCTTGGTAGATGCTTTGAATAGCAACCAGACCCATTAGGAAGGTCAAAGCACAGACTCGCAGTTCCCAACCAGAAAGAGTCAGGAATCTGTGCACTATGCTCCTTCCCTCATCAACAGCAAAATATAAGCACAAATTTCAGACTGGCACCTATGCACTGTGCAATAAGCAGTTAGATATGAAACGGGGTAATTTAAGCTTTAGCTATCTAAGTGGAGAGCCACTAATTTTAAAAGAGCATGACGGAATGGAAGTGGTGGGCACTTTGTATTCTGGTTCTATGGAATACAGTAGGATGGCCAATAAATTAAAATAGTTGAAGGGGAGTGATTTCACAAAATGAAAATATTGTGCTTGCTCCCAACAACCAATGAAAGAGGACAGGGAAGGAGATATGTGGTCAAATTAACATAAGGGACAGGTAGCTAGAAACACAGTTGGGTTTAAGAACACAACAGCACCAAGGTGGGAAAGTGTCAAAAAATAATTTCTGTATGACTTACGGGAGACACCTTTTTTTTTTTAGTTTTGAACGGTGCAGTGGTGCAGCGATTTGCATTGTCGCCTCACAGCAAAAGGCTCTCCAGTTCGATTCGTGGCTGGGGTGCCTTCTGTTTGGAGTCTGCATGTCCTCCCTATGTTCCTGTGGGTTTCTTATGGATACTCCTGTTTCCTCCCACATTATAAAGACATGTGTCTGGGGTGTTTCTCCCCATACCTCCACTGAAAATTGGCTCGTTCCAAGTCGACTTTCCTGGTAAACAAATGTTAAATAAAATAAAATAAATAAATATGCAATTAAAAACAGAATACAAGTAAAACAGAGTGTAAAGAAAATTAATCACAATATACAAAATAAAAAAGGCAATAAAGGAACACGCAATATAAGAAAGGAAAAACAAACTAACCTTTCCCTCACAGCAAGTTGTGGCAAATTCTGGGTGAGCTCTGTGAAACAGACATAGAAAACCTTAAGAAACATCTGAAATCTAGAATTTTAAGAATGTGGTAATATTCAGCTCATCAATCCAAGATCACTAAAAAACTCAAATGGGGAATAATGGCTAACAAGTTATGAAGATAGAATTTTGAATTTAGGAACTACCAGAACAGATTCAGAAAAGAAAGAACCAAAAGTGGTATCAAAGAATATTCTTTCTTTGGCACCAAGAACATCCTTGAATAAAACCCTTTTCGTAAATAAAGTGGTGAGCCAAGTTATATCACCCCCCTGAGTAAGCATATGCTTAATGACTGGAGGGAAAAGAAGAGTCTGATCTGATGTGTAAGGAGGAATCCCCAAAAGGGGGAGAGAGTCTCCCACTGCCATCTGTAACTGCTCTGTCTGAAACAATAAACACAGGTAATCCAGACGGCTTGGGTGAAGTCTGGTATCCAACCTGTGACCCAGAGGGTGACAGGACTAACAAGAAACAGAGTACAGAGGATTAGTCCAGATATAATGACTTTAGGAGACTCCCTCTTTGATACCCTCACTGTGGGAGGATTAATGATGCCATGTTGAAGCTTCAAGTAGTTTATTCAGTTAAGCAGCCTTCAAAGCCTGCAGATGAGCACTCTCTTCTGAGGCAGGAAAGCTCAGAAGGATTTATCACTCAAACCTGACTGTTAGCTCGGCTTGAGCTAACTAATAGTTTGGGCACATGGAGGGTGCTCTAAATGCTTTAGAAGCTGTCTATCTGTTGCATCCTGTAGCAGACACAAACCATGTAGCTTAGGCTGATAAGCAGTGATCCTTATGAAGAGCATCAGTCTTTAATGTGCATCCACCTCAAAAACCCATCACTCTCAATGTCATGTGCAAGTTTCAGTCATTACAAATCAAGTGTCCCACAGTTGCCACTTCTCAACTTTTGTTTCCCCATACTACCCTTTAATGACTTAACCTCTAAGCATTTTCGTTTCTTTCAGTGATTACATTTTTCAAACATGACCAAAACCAGCAAAATTCTCCCAGCAATACACCTAATTATGCTTAACACTGAAGCTGCACATTCACTGAACCAGGGAAAAAAAAAGTAAGTTTCACAAATATTCTTTCACTCTTTAGTGTGTTGCCACATCTCAGTTCAGCAAACTTATATTTTTTTCCTTGTAAAAGTCAGTGACCTTAGGGTTAGAGTTTGAGTCTGGGTTTGGATGAAATTTTAGAGTCAGGTTTAGGATTACACTGATTAGGAAACGTTGTGCCTTACATGGCAGATATGTTGTAATGTTCAAAATTACACATCTACATATAGCATGTACATTCCCACTGAATGGCTTTTTTTCCCAGAGAAGTGGTAATCAATGTTGGTAATTTTCACACATGTGGGATCAAAATATTGTTCAGTGATGACCTTTTTCAACAAATTAACCCATTTATCTCTACGTGCAGAACTCTATTTATTTACAAGAAATCTAAGCTGCCATACACATCTGACCATTCCTCTAGCCTTGCCAAATCTCATTTTGTTCTGGATCTATATCTCTTCATTGACGTTCTGAAATATCAAACCACATATTTTTGAGACCATATGATCGAAGTTATGTAACATGTAACTGTGCTGAAATCATAGTATAGTGGGGATTGGAGAATTTGCCCTTTTCCCCACTGTAGCGTGATCTTGGAGTTGGTATATATAATAGGGAGAGGGTGTTGAAGGCACCCCCCAAAAAATACAGTTTTGTGTATTTTTATTGCTTTCAACATTCTGAAACTTCGAGCATATGGTCTTGACCATATGAGGTTCTATGTTACAGAATGTCGATGTAACAACATAGACGCTTCTGTTTTACATCATTCAAATTCTGTTCAATTTCAGTCCAAGGTATACAACACAAAAGAAATAAAAGTACAGCACAGAACTGATATACAATCACAAGGTAAGCAAATAAAACATATTATGCAATGAATGGCCATTAACATTCCAAAACGTCCATGCTGATTGGCCAGCCCAACCAGTGTGCCTGCTGTAAATACGAGAATATACCAGCAGAAAAAGGTCTAGTCACACAGACTTTTTTCTGTTGGCATATTGCTTAAATTTTGTTTTTATTTCTTAAACAATAAAAATAAAAATAAAATCTGTAGTCCAGACTCCGGACATACCAGGGAGGCAGCATGGACAAAATACTAGGGAAATCAGGTACGTTATTTAAAACTAAATACACGTACCTGATATCCTTTGTATTTCGTCCATGCTGTCTGTCTCCTACCCCTAAAGTGCCCTAAAGTTTTTTTTTTTTTTAATTAAAAAAAAAGAAAGAAAAACAGAGCAATGGAGATCTACTTTTCTCCGTTGCTTACTTTCCCGAGCACTGATGTACTGGGTATGCATGGGAACGCAAGTCCCAAATGCATGTGCAGTACATCAGCTAAGACTAAAGGAAATGTCCAGCAGTGGAAGGACAGCACGTCGTCCTTATACAAAGACATTATTTAAGAAAACTAAGTATTTTTTTCTTAAATAATGCAATTGTATAATAGCAATAACCCACGTCTGGGTGTGGGCAATGCTGGATTTACCCACTGTTGTCTAAGTTTGGTCACTCGGGCTTTGCCCTTGTGACCAAACACTACCAACCGTGGGTAAATCCAGCATTACCCACACCCAGACATGGGCTATTGCTATGTTGTGTTGTGTCTTTCGGCTTTTCCCGTTTAGGGGTCGCCACAGCGGAACTCCGGTCCGCTAATGATTGGCAGTAGATTTTTACGTGCTGGCTTGCCGGGCCTAACGCATAACCTTCAACGAAGGAACGCCCATTCACGCATGTCGCCACACAGAAGACGCTTTGAGAAAGCACGGTTTCCACTGACATAATGCAGCCATAAATGCGAATGGCTAATAAGCCATAGATAATTTGTTTTTCTATGTGTTTTATACCTCACAGCCTATTGACCATCAGGATTCATCCCAATCAGGCATGACCATTAAATCTCTTACACAGATATTTTACCTGGGAACAGGGTAAGAGCAGTAAGTAGGGTACAGTCATCCAGGCAGCCCCGAGGATGATTCTTACCTCTTTCTTGCCTCCATATTCACGTGCAATGCTGTGCACGACAGCCCCTCACTACAGCCAACAATGTCTGGTTTATTACCTGAACTGGGGTTCACAAACAACCTTACCTCCCTGACCTAGCTATGATCAAAGGGACTCAACCTACCAGCTCAATGAGACTGGCTTATCCCTCAGAAGGTAACTTGAATGTGTCCTTATACTTGCCCCATTTTCAAGTTGAGAAAAGAAGCAGCTGTTAAAAAAAGAATAATTAGCAGGACATATAAAATATTGTGTGAGAATTATAATAATCAATACTGCATGATACCTACAATAATCAATCAGAGAACATTAGAAAAAAATGGGAGACAGGAAAGGCAATTTACAAAGGAACAGTGGCTCCTAACTATATATCAAAATCCAGATAGTTTAGGATTTCCAGTCTCTCTTCTCAATCTTTTCTAACCTCCTCCGATTCATTCTTATACTTACCAAGCAATATTTATAAGCCCTACTAACTACCTCTTTTTAACAGCAGCTCGACTAAAATCATTACCAGAGCAAATCTTTCACTTAGCACCTATCCCTTTCTCCTTGCCTAGACTGTGGTATAAATACCTGGTAGGCAAGGCAGCATCTAACCTAAAATTTTGATTGGTCTCATCTCACTGTACTACCTTTTCCTCTCAAGTTATTTGCTTCCAATACCTTGTTTCCTTTACCAGTTTTCTCCAGTAAATTATATCCCCTCTTGCCTATTTTCTATACATCTATTTGCAGTCAACCCTATAGGCAAAACCTCTTTTCTCCATTTCTGTGTTGTCTTAGCTCTTAGTAGACTTTCTGCTACCTTATGAACAGTAGCGTAGCAAGGGTAGAGCAAAGCGGGCATGTGTCCCAGGCACAACCTGTTAGAGGGTGCAATCTAAGTGCCGTTCCTGTATTTATTTTTTTATTTTTATTTTACATTTCTTAACCGGGAGGATCCGACTGGATACATGTCCATTTTCAGCGGAGGCCCGGGGAGAAAAGCTCCAGACAAAACAATACACCAAGTCACAGAAAAACAAATATTAGTTAAGTAATACAGGTAAGGTTTAGTTTTCTAAAATCAAATCAAAGTAAGGTTAGTAATTATAATATATTCATACTATGATTCAGTAGATATACTTGAAGCCCCAAGTCTGGGAAACAATGTAAGTGGAGAGAGATAGCTAGCCGGATTAAGACAGTAGCAGGTACGTGTTGATCGTAGATGTAGTTTTAGTTTGGTCTTAAATAGACTTAAGGAGGAGAGTGAGGTAATATCAGGAGGAAGTTTGTTCCAGATTCTCCCTACTGAGTTGGTAAGAAGAGAATCTCCGGCCGTGTTATTAGTTTTACAAGTTTGGATGAGGAGGCGGCAGGATGACCTCAGTGTTCGAGGGTTATTGCAAAGGGAGATAAGTTTTTTGAGTGAGGGAGGGTAATCAGGGTTATAAATTATTTTGTGGGCAAGGACTAGAAGGTTATAGGAAATATGTTTTGGTAACTCAAGCCAGTTAAGCTGGGTTAAATTGGTGCAGTGATGGGTTCTGTATGGTAATCCGGTAACAAACCTAGCGATATGATTATAGCAAATGGTGAGTTTGTTCATGACTGTTTTATTAATATTCTGTAGTAAGGGAGATGAGTACAAGAGTGTGGAGAGAAGATGGGTTTGGGCAATGGCAGATTTAGCTTGGGGGGTCAGGAATCTATTTATTCTATATAGCGAGCCTATTATTGATGGATTTAATCATTAAGTTTACATGAGTGTCGAATTTTAGGTTATTGTCTATAGTTACCCCTAATAATTTTGTCGAGGGATCCGGAGAGATAATAGTCCCGTCCTTTGCTTGGATCGTAAATTTAAAGGGGCTTGACCTTTGTGTCGGTGAAAACAGCAACATTTTAGTTTTTTGGATTAAGTATCAGGCTTGACTAGAGAGCCAGTTTTCTATTTTACTGAAAGTGGTTTGGGTCATAATTTGTAGCTCTATAGGGGTTGTACCAGTGCAAATCAGCGTAGAATCATCAGCGTATTGAATGCAACTGGCATTTGATACAACTGTGTGTAGATCATTAATGAAAATCGAGAAAAGTAGTGGTCCTAAAATTGATCCTTGAGGGACTCCCAGAGTATTGGGAAGTAAGTTAGATAGTTTATTCTGCCATTGTACTGCTTGTTTTCTACCATTTAGATAGGAACTAAACCATTGAATAGAAGTAGTATCTAGACCAAATGAGTGTAGAGTATCAATTAGTAGCTTGTGGTCCACCATATCAAAGGCTTTGGACAGATCCGAGAAAACTGCTGAGGAGATAATATTGTTATTGCGGTGGGTGTTGATGGTATTGGAGAAGGCAAGAAGGGCAGAGGTGGTACTATGGAGAGGTCTGAAACCATGCTGAGTATCAGCCAGTAGGTGATTGGCAAGTAGGTGTTCCATAACCTGTTTTTGCACACATTTTTCCATTATTTTAGATAGGGGGGAGAGTATAGAGATGGGCCTGTAATTGGAGAGGTCTGTGGAAGTGCCTCCTTTATGGAGAGGAATTACATAGGATACCTTCCAGATGTCAGGGATTTTGGCCTCTGTAAGGGTGCGATTAATGAGTATTGACACTGGGAAGGCGATCGCTTCAGCTGCTTTTTGTAGATATTCAGCTGGAAGTTGATCAGCTGACAGAGTGGTGGGTTTAAGTTTTTTGATTAATTTACAAATGAATGATGTTGCTACAGGCTGAAAGGTAAATAGGGGAGTATTTTTATTGGTGGGAGTATCAGGGATATGAGAGTTACATGGCAGTTGATTGGAGAGGGTTTGAATTGTCTCCGTGAAGAAGCAATTAAAGCTATTAGAGACAAAGTTTGATGGTTTGTCTATGAGTGTGGCAGGGACAGGGGTGGTAGAGCGACCAGGGTGAAGAAGATTATTTAACCCGGCCCAGAATTTTTGTGGACAGTTTTGATGTTCAGTTTGCAGTTTCCAATAGTAATGCCTTTTATCAAGTATAATTAGTCTTTTGGTTTCATTACTAAGTTGTCTATAGGTAGTATGATCAAGAGGAATTTTAGTGGTACGCCAAACAGACCATGCCTTATTTCTGAGATGCATTTTCTGCCTGGTTTCTTTAGAGAGCCAAGGGACATCCCCTGACTTAGTTATTTTTGAGTGAATGGGGGCATGATAGTTAAGAATCTCCAGGAATTTTGTGTTGAAATACTGAACTGCTTCATCTAATGGTAGATATTTGAGTATTGTCCAGTTACAGGAATTTAGTTCTAGTTGAAATTTGGTGGGGTCGAATTTTTTTTTATTTCTGACAGATCTTAGTGTGGAGTTCTTTGGGATAGTAATTTTTGTGCTTAATTATGTAAGTGAGATAGTGATCACTAAGGCTATCTGGGAGGGTGCCAGAAGTATATTGGTTGGGATCACTATTAATAAGCATCCAAACCAGTATACTCTATTTTTGGTTAGATTTGTCTATCCTGGTGGGAGTGTTAATCATTTGAGTGAAGGAGTATAGGTTTATTTGAGTGGAAGGGGCTTGAGAGGAGCAGGAAGTCCAGTCTATATTAAAGTCCCCAAGAACTATGGTTTCTTGAGGGAAGTGACTCGATAGCCAGTGCAGGGTAGCTTCAAGAGTATCTATGTTCTTACCTGGGGGAATATACACATAGATTATATAGATAAATTTAGTTATGTTGATTTGTAGCCTGGAAATAAGGATCTCCGCATTGTTAATCTGAGGTGGTTGAGTGACATCGATAGAGACAATTAGATCAGATTTATAGAGAATGGCTACCCCACCTCCTTTTCTAGAGATTCGGTCTCTCCTATGTATGTTATACCCAGGGATAAGTATTTCATTGTCCAATGTGGTCGGTTTTAACCAAGTTTCAGTTAGGCACAAGATATCAGGGGAGAGGTCAGCCATGACTGCATGAAGTTCATGTACCTTATTGTTAATACTTCTAATGTTCAGATGGCAGGTGAAAAGGGAATTTGTAGGGCGAGCCATTAAGGGATAGGCTAAGTGGTCCTTGGAAAGGGATGAGTTTTGGAGAATATTGGCAGGACCAGGGTTAGCGTGTATGCCCCCATGTCTTAGTAAGTTTTGTCTTAGTTTGGAGATGAGTTTCAGGAATTTATTCACTATTTTGTAGGAATGCTTTTGTTTAAGGTTAATATTATTTGAAGTATAGGGGTATGGAAGTATAGTGCAATAAGTTGTATCAGTCCAAGTACCCTGAATATGATAAAAGTTTAGAAGAGTAAGTTCAGGGGTGTTGGACCCAGCCCTGGGAACTGTGATCCCCGAGAGAGTTTGGGTTTCATACAGAGTTGTAAGATAGGAGGTTATTAGGATTGGTGCTAGTATACAGTACCACATCTCTAGAGAATTGTAGTAGACGGTTCACAAGGATGCACTTGCAGGTAGTAATGAGCGAATGGAGAACTAAGGCTCTGAGGGAGTGAAAGATGAGTCTGCTGTGGATAGTAAGTGGAAGACTAGGCAATGAGGGTGTGACAAATGAGTCAGGGATGGATAGTCATAGGGTAAGAGGGGTCACCTGTGATAAAGAGTGTAATTAAGTAGAAGGCAAATATGATTGGAGCTAAACCTGGTGGGTGTGGTTTTATGGTTATAAATGTAGAGGTAGTGGGGGCGGGTGGGATATGGGGGCAGGGAGGAGAGCGAAGTGAGCCTGAGCGTAGCGAAGGCGAACGGAGCGGGGCTACACAGTCCCTACTATAACCTAGAGGAGTAACTCAGCTGGGTATATAGCCTGATTATGTAAGGAAATTTATATAATTTTTTAGTTTTCTTTGTTTGTTTGAATCCAATTTTCTATGAGTTCTACCAAATTACAAGTTAATTTCGTTTTGTAGAATTATAATACTCCAAGAGAAGAACTTCTTAGAGAAGTAATATTAGGTAGAAGCTAATTGATTCCCTGAAACAAAGGCAGTCGTGGATCCTTCACAGCAGCTTCCAGCCTGAGCTAATATCGCTATTTTACCACCTTGTTTTAAGTATTAAAGGGCAGCTTCTTCCGATGGTTTCGGCTGGAGGGGTAATTCCTTTTATTCAATGTACTATGGGGCTGGTTCACGAGGAAGCCACCTAAGAAAAATGGAGGGAGCCAGAAGGTGCATTAGAGAGCAGAGAAATAATAAGAAATAATCATTGTCACCAGGACTTAGGAGCAGGTATATTGTAACACAATAAAATAAGCACTGTTGACTACCAAGGAGCCAAAGGTATATTGTAACACAATAAAATAAGCACTGTTGACTACCAAGGAGCCAAAGACAAACTGAGATTTGTAGAGACTGCTTCTAGTTCAAAATGGGGGCAGGGAGGGGAGCGAAGTGAGCCTGAGCATAGCGAAGGCGAACGGAGCGGGGCTACACAGTCCCTACTATAACCTAGAGGAGTAACTCAGCTGGGTATATAGCCTGATTATGTAAGGAAATTTATATAATTTTTTAGTTTTCTTTGTTTGTTTGAATCCAATTTTCTATGAGTTCTACCAAATTACAAGTTAATTTCGTTTTGTAGAATTATAATACTCCAAGAGAAGAACTTCTTAGAGAAGTAATATTAGGTAGAAGCTAATTGATTCCCTGAAACAAAGGCAGTCGTGGATCCTTCACAGCAGCTTCCAGCCTGAGCTAATATCACTATTTTACCACCTTGTTTTAAGTATTAAAGGGCAGCTTCTTCCAATGGTTTTGGCTGGAGGGGTAATTCCTTTTATTCAATGTACTATGGGGCTGGTTCACGAGGAAGCCACCTAAGAAAAATGGAGGGAGCCAGAAGGTGCATTAGAGAGCAGAGAAATAATAAGAAATAATCATTGTCACCAGGACTTAGGAGCAGGTATATTGTAACACAATAAAATAAGCACTGTTGACTACCAAGGAGCCAAAGGTATATTGTAACACAATAAAATAAGCACTGTTGACTACCAAGGAGCCAAAGACAAACTGAGATTTGTAGAGACTGCTTCTAGTTCAAAATGGGGGCAGGGAGGGGCCAGTGAGCCTGAGCATAGCTTAACGAGCGGGCTACACAGTCCCTACTATAACCTAGAGGAGTAACTCAGCTGGGTATATAGCCTGATTATGTAAGGAAATTTATATAATTTTTTAGTTTTCTTTGTTTGTTTGAATCCAATTTTCTATGAGTTCTACCAAATTACAAGTTAATTTCGTTTTGTAGAATTATAATACTCCAAGAGAAGAACTTCTTAGAGAAGTAATATTAGGTAGAAGCTAACTGATTCCCTGAAACAAAGGCAGTCGTGGATACTTCACAGCAGCTTCCAGCCTGAGCTAATATCACTATTTTACCACCTTGTTTTAAGTATTAAAGGGCAGCTTCTTCCGATGGTTTCGGCTGGAGGGGTAATTCCTTTTATTCAATGTACTATGGGGCTGGTTCACGAGGAAGCCACCTAAGAAAAATGGAGGGAGCCAGAAGGTGCATTAGAGAGCAGAGAAATAATAGGAAATAATCATTGTCACCAGGACTTAGGAGCAGGTATATTGTAACACAATAAAATAAGCACTGTGGACTACCAAGGAGCCAAAGGTATATTGTAACACAATAAAATAAGCACTGTTGACTACCAAGGAGCCAAAGACAAACTGAGATTTGTAGAGACTGCTTCTAGTTCAAAATTACAGTCGCTTAATGATTCAATCGCTAACACATTTAGCGGATGCTTCTTGAGCAAGTAAATGCAGTCGCTAGTACTTCAACACTCGACAATGGAGTCAGTTTCTAGTCCAAACATTACAGTTGCTAATGATTCAACTTCTTGTTCAAATAGTTGTAATAGCTAGAAATTCAGTTGCTAGACAATTAAAAGCTGCTTCCAGTTCAAGATTACTATGCTAGTAGTTCAAACCCTAACACATTAGCGGTTAATTCTTGTGCAAATACATATAGTCGCTAGTAATACAAAATACAAGATATTAGTGACTCTGCAAGTTCAAACATATCAGTCGCTAGCAATCCAAATGCTAACAGTAAATGTAGCGATCAAAATAAGCTTTCAATATAGTCGCTATACTAAATGGAAATTGATTCAACTTACTCTACACTGTTGCTAGAATTTGATTTAGCCTTGTAGCTACATAGCGATCAAAATATGTACATAGAATAGAAAAAACTGTATTCTTTCTGTATTGGTATTTCAGAAAAGCAGGTACAGTAAGAAACATTTTTGTGCTGTTACTGGTAGGGAGGGTGTATATTTCAGACTGCCATGGGAAGTCTATGGGGGCATTTTTTTTTTTTTTGCCCTCAAGTATAAAGAAGGGGTTGGGGCGCTAGTTCAAGGACTGGCACAGGACTCTGAGTGAGACAGTTACACCTCTTCTTTTGAATACAATATTGTTGTTATTCTCCTTAAGGATCTGCACCCAAAATCCTGCTCTCTTCTTATTTCTCAAACTCCCACATCACTATTTTAGCATCAGGATTTATGACCATCTGCTTGTGTTATGTATATCAGCTCTAATTATTCAGCTCTAAAACAGCCATTCAAATGCGGTAATCCTAAACCTCTTTGTTCTATGGGCAAGGTCAACTTATCTTGCTTAACTCTTGCCCTCTTCCCCTCACAAATAAATTACTTCAACATTTTATTAATTACTATCCACACTTCCCCTCTAATTGAGAGGAATTCTGTTTATTCACACTGAGCTGAACGAAGGAAGGGCACTGACCACAACTATTGAGAGGAATTCTGTTTATTCACACTGAGCTAAATGGAGGAAGGGCACTGACCACAACTCTGATTTGTGATATACAAGTATCCTGTTTTTTTTTTTTTTTTTGCTTATTTCTACTAGTTATTGCTTATTCTAACCATTTATAGCACTTTTTTATTGTCTGCTGCCTACTATTTTTTACTGTATTTTATTGCTATAAACTATTCTGCACTATTGTACTGAAATTGTCTGCCTTACAGGACCTGTTAATTCCCTTTTGTTACGTCACACTGTTTGTAAAGCTTTTTTAGCTAGTTTCACTGTGTGAAACGTATTAACTGGAAATGTTCTCTATTTGTCAAGCATCTCTTTGTTTGTTCTGATTTCCTGCCAAGGAGTGTATCATACAACTGATTTGTTTGCAGTTAAAAGCATTCTCTAGAGTTTCCTTGCTCCTTTATCTGTTTAAAAAAATAAGTTATGTACTCACCATAACATTCCATCTGAGTAGTTGTATTTCATTTGTCTTCAACCTTTGGGTATTCGGATCAGATCAGAGACAGCCGCATCGCTTGCATCTGATCTGAGCTCCAAGCTCCACCCCTACCCACAATGCCCCTCTATCTCCTTCCTTCCCACAAATAGAGTTTGCTGTAGAAGAAACCATAAGCCCGACCCAATTAGACTTTACCACTAAAGGGTCTTCACAAAACCTAGGCCAAGCATGACCAGGAGAGCCACAATAGTGCCCTCTCCTACTTATCAGGATAGAACAATAGTGATAAGGTCAGGGGAAGGGGGGAATGGTTGAAGACAAATGAAGTACAACTACTCAGATGGAATGTTATGGTGAGTACATAACTTTTTTATCTGAAGTAGTTTACTTCATTTGGTCTTCAACCTTTGGGACAGAATCTCCAGCTACCAACTCTGGGTGGCCCTCATGGAAGGCCATTCCGGAGCACCGTGGAGCCAAAGGATGCCTCTCCTGGATACAATGTCCAATTTGTAATGAGATATAAAGGTGCGAGATGAGGACCAAGTAGCTGCAGCACAAATATTATCCAGCAATACCCTAGACCAAAAGGCCACTGATGTTGCCATAGATCTAGTTGAATGGGCTTTCACCTGACCCAGAGGGGAGATACCTCTCTATCAGAATATGCTCGAATGATACACTGTGAAATCCAGCGAGTGATGGCAACTTTGGAAATTGGTTTGCCTAGAAAGGGTTTGGAGTAGGTGACAAACAACTGGTCAGATTTACGAAAAGATTTTGTTCTGTGTAAATAAAACCTCAGCTGCCTGTACACATCCAATAAATGTAACTTGCATTCACCCCTGTTTTGGAAGTTGGAAAGAAGACAGACAAATTGACAGTTAAATTGATATTTGCTTCTGAGGCCACTTTAGGGAGAAAGGAAAGATTAGTGCGCAAGGAAACCTTGTCTTTATGAGAAACCATGTATGGGACTTTGATGGACAACGCTTGAAGTTCCGACATCCTCCTAGCCGAAGTGATAGCCACTAAGAAGGCTGTCTTCCAAGAAAGAAACTGCAAATCTGTTGATGCCGTGGGCTCAAAGGGAGGGGAGACTACAGCCTGAAGTACAAAGGTAAGGTCCCAAGGATGTGTAAGATCTTTCACCGGGGGCCGTAAAAGAATGGTGCTTTTAAGGAAGGCTTTACAAAGCCTAGAGGAAGCTAGAGAAGCCATATTTTCCCCCACATGGAAGTTGGAGATGGCAGCCAGTTGGACTTCAACAGTGGAAGAACTAGCACCTTGGTAAAGATACCGGCTAGAAATTCTAGAACAGCCGGGACCAGATCCGTAAAGGGATCTAACTCACATTGAGAGGCCCATAAAGAAAAACATTTCCACTTGCTACGATATATTTTCCTGGTAGAAGATTTGTGAGCCGCCACCATTATGGTCTTAACCGGAGATGATAAACCGGGAGTCATAATCATTACTGAAACTGGAGCAGCCAAGCGGTGAGTTTCAGACTGTCCAAGTCTGGGTGAGGAATCCCCCAGGGATGAGAAATGAGATCCGGAACCGGATCCAAGATCCATGGTGGAACTGCCAGGTGAGATCAAAGAGAGGGGAACCAGACTTGGCGAGGCCAGAATGGTGCAATTAGGATTACTGAGCTCCCCAACCTGCAAGCTTTCTGAAGGAACTTTGGGATGAGAGGTAAGGTGGGGTAAGCATAAAGAAGACCGGAAGGCCAAGCATGAACTAGTGCATCTCTGGGGGCTTCCCCCTGAGAGGGGGTTCAGAGAGAAGAACTTGCTCAATTTCACGTTGGAAAGAGATGCAAAGAGATCACAACAAGGCTGACCCCACTTGAGGAAGATCTGTTCCACTACTGAAGGATTAAGAGACCATTCATAAGGCATCAGAATAGTACTGCTGAGCCTCTACGCCACAATGTTGGACCTTCCCGGAATGTGCGTTGCCACTAGAAAGCGTCCGGTGGAAATCGCCCATTCCCACACTCTCATGGCTTCGTGACAAAGGGGGTAAGATCTGGTTCCACCCTACTTGTTTATATACCAGACTACGGACATGTTGTCTGATTGAATAGCAATCATCCCCAAAGGAAGATGGCCATGAAGGGCTTGCAACGCTAAAAGAACCGCCCTCATCTCCAGGACATTGATATGCAAATTGGTTTCTGAGGGGGACCATGTGCCTTGAACCTTTCTTCCAGAGCAATGCCCCCCCCCCCACCATATCTGAGAAGTGTCTGTGGTCACTGTGGTGGTGGGAAAGGTTGGGAGAAATGGACGTCCCTTGACAAGATCCAGGGAGGGAATCCACCAAAGAAGAGAGTCTCTGTACGCCTGAGATATACAAATCGGATGGGACAAAGGTAGGTCCAGAAGAGGGCATTGAACCACTAGCGTCCACTGAAGACCTTGCATGTGAAGCCGTGCAAGGGGTAAAAGACTGATTGTGGCTACCATGGAACCCAGAGCCCACAGCACTGACTCTGCTGATGGAAGGAAAGTCTGTAGGATGTAAGATACATGAAGTCTGAGATTGTGCACCCTCTCTGGGGTGAGGTAAACCATCATTTGAACTGTATCCAGCCAGGCTCTGATAAAGTCTAGACGCTGAACTGGAGTCAGAGATGATTTGCTGAGGTTTATGGTAATGCCCAGATTGTATGTTAATACAAGGAAGTAGTCCCTGGCTCAGCAAAGTAGATGCTTGGTAGGGGCAACAAAGAGCCAATCGTCCAGGTAGGGAAAGACTGGAATCCCTTGAAGTGTCAGGTGAGCTGCTTCCACTGCCAATACTTTGGTGAACACCCTGGAGGCTGTGGTAAGACCAAAAGGTAGGGCCCTGAACTTGATAGTGATTGGCCCCCAGCTGGAAGCTGAGAAACCTGTGGGAGCACCTGTTCATGTTGATGTGATAGTAAGCATCCTTGAGGTCGATTGAGCACATCCAATCCTCTGCCTGTAGATAGGGCAGAATAGACTAAAGGGTGACCATCCGGAATTTCTCCTAAGCTACAGACATGTTTAAGGTGGAAAGATCCAGAACTGGTCTTAGGTCTCATTTTCTTTGGCACCAAAAAGAACCTGGAATAGATGCTCGATCTGGATTGGTCTAGGGGGACAGGTTGGATGACTCACTTTCTTAGCAGCTTTTCTATTTCTAGTGCTGCTACCCCCCTTTGCATGGGTAGAATGTCTGGGATGTGTTTTGGTGGGGGAGGTGGATCAATATACGGGATGGTATAGCCTCTGGATATGATTTGAAACACCCAAGGGTCTGTTGTTCTGGACTGCCACTCCGTTGGATGTAAGGAAAGATGGCCCCCGCCTGCCTCCAGAGATGAGCAGTCGGGCAGCCCCTTAGGGGTGCTGTGTGGGTCTGTCTGAGAAAGGTTCTTGAGACTTGACATTCTTCGGACCCGTTCTGCCTCTGGGCCAATATCTATAATATTCCCCTCTGTGGGAAGATAAGTCCCGAGTGTCCCGAGAGAAATGAGATTTCCGGAACTACATCTTCGTTTCCCCTCGCTGGTTCCTTGAAAAGGATCTTTGAGGGGTGGAGAAGCAGATCCCGAAGGCAGACGGTGTCTTCCCATCCTTCTCACTCTGGACCAGGGTCTCACGCACAGACTTCCTGAATAGGGAAGAACCATCATTGGGGGCACTGGCAAAGGATGCCCTGAAGGGTTCTGAAAACTGGCATAGCCGAAGCCAGGCATGCCACCTCATAGCAATGCCGGACCCAGCAGCCCTGATGGCTCCTTCCATGGCATGGGAGAGGAGACGCATGCTTTCAGAGTGGCCATGCGTGCAGAGAACATTTTCTTGCCCTCTGCCGACATGGGCTCTAGGGGCGACCTCCTTGACCAGGTCACACTGCAATCGGATGACATGTGCCATATAATTCAGCGCCCTTATGGAAAAGGTTGCTGAAGCATATACCCGCTTCCCCAAATGATCCAAAATCCTCGACTCCTGGTCAGGAGGACAGACAGTAGAGCTCTCCTGTGCAAGCTCTTTCTTGGTGGCAGCTGCCACCAACATAGTGTCTACTGGGGATCCCTTATGCCAGCTAGTCCTGTCCGGTGGGGGGCTGAGTACCTTGTCTGTCTTTTTTAGAATAGGTTTCACGGTGTCCGGCTCCTTCCATGCCCTGGTGGTGATCAGGTCCACAAGTGGATCCATCCAGGAGGTAGATGGGCCTGTGCCGAATGCCTCTAGGAACACTGACTCATCTGGGGATGGTTTTTGGGTGGACTACCCTCCTCTTTGGTGCAGGAGTTCCATGATGTCTCCAAAGGAGACATCTTCGGGGGGTGATCTGGGGGAACCTTCCCCTTCCTACAAAGTCAGTGTCATCCATGAGGGACTCCGGAGAGGAGTCCAGGTGCCTCTTTTTGTACGTTCATTTGCGAGGAACCTCCTCAGTGGGACTCTCAGGGGAGGACTTGCAAACTTCCTGCTGTTTCCAAGTGAGAGCCTTCCGAGGCAAAACAGGCATAGGTTGTCCCCGAGACGACAGAAAAGTCAGAGCCATGCCAAGAACGGAGGGAGTCAGGGTGGAATCTGAGGAGGAAATGGTCACGGGTCTTGACCCACTTGAGAGGACCCTCTCCACCACATCGAATGCTGAAGGAAAGTGGACTTCCTGGGAAACAAGCAAGGGAGCCACTCTCCTCGGATCTGATGGAGGAGTCAGAGCAGAGCCCACAAAAGCAGAGATGCCAAGGGCAGACTGTGGTCTTACAAACTCGGAGCCGACAGAACCCTGCCAGATCTGACACTGAGGCTATGGTTCCGAGAGCTTGGATCCGAACTAGTAGGATCTGACACACTCAAGGCAACGGCCGGTGTTGAGGTACAAAGTACCGTCGGCACCGACCCCCCGACCCCGAGACTTCTGGGGTCCAAAGACTCCAAAACAGAGGGTCAGATCAGAGGAGGAGTTGTGGGAGTGAAAAAGGGTTGTGAGCTCCCCGCTCTAGAGGGAGAAGGGTCTGGCAAGACTCCCAACTGGATCTGGGTGTGGATAAATTTCCGCATCATTCTATCCATATTTGCCTCACTCAAACTGCGTGTAAAATGTGAAGATGAAGCCACTGACATCAGCCTGGAGTGCCGGTGAGGAGATGCTCTAGATGGTCTGGACACCTCCGGCTACGGGGAGGATCTGGGTGAATGGAACCGGGCAGTACTAGGCCTAGAAGAGGTCTCTGTCTTGAGAGGAGGACCCGACACAGCCAAGCGGTCTGGGGATTGCTTCCTCGCTCTATCCTTTTTAGATTTATAGGTTCATAGGTTAGTATTAGGCTATCGGCCCTAGGGCCTATACAAGCCTAGCCATAACAATTCCCTGGCTATTTCATCCCACAATATTTACTTCCCTGGACCCCTGTCTAGCAGGGCGACTGACATGATCCCTGGGGTGAAGTCCCTATCTCCCATCCAATCATCAAGGTTCCTTTTGAAGAGGGCCAAAGAGGTGCTCTGCTTGATATGTATGGGCAGTCTATTCCAGAGTCTGGGGAGTCTCTGGGTCCGGAACCTATCCCTCCAGCATGTTTTGGTCATTGTGATAAGGTTTAGATCTCTGGAGCATGTGGCTCTGAGGGATTGGGATTTCTTTACATGTAGCATGTCCAACAGCTCTGGGTTTGACATGGCCTTGTATGTTAAGCAAAGATCGCCTCTGAGTAGACGACATGTGACAGAGTATAGCTGGAGTTTTTTTTAGATGGTCAGCATAGGGCATCTGCTTTAGGCCTGTGATTCTTTTAGTGAAGTATTTCTGCGGCCTTTCCAGTTGTTGTAGATGTCTTGAGAGGTATATACCAAATGGGGGGTTGTATTCTATAATGGGTCTAATGAGGGATTTATTCCTATCAGCAAGCCTCATGGTGGGAGGATGCATCCAAGAGGCCTAGGAAGGACAAGAAGCAGTAACGGCCACCGACATGGCCAGGCTAGAAGTAACAAGGACGTCCGTCTCCGATGAGGGAAGAAAACCTTTCATAATTAGTTTAACCCTTCTGTCCTTGAGGGCCTCAGGATTAAAGCCTGTGCAAATAGAGCAGGCTGTAAGGAAACAAGCTATGCCTAAACATGCTACGCACAGAGTGTGGTCATCAGCTAGGGAGAGCTTATTGCCACACTCTGTACACTTCCAAAAAAACATGCTTGGGAAGTAAGGCCCACACAGACAATAATCAGACACACACTCACTAACAAGGGGTAGTGGGGAGGTGAAGAGGGAACCACCACACTAAATCTTTTTTTTTTTTTTTGAAACAACCAATGACTAAAACTCGAGGTAGGGGAGGTTGAAAAAGAGAATAAGGGAATCCTACACTAACACCTGAGAGAAAAACTGTCACTTACCCAATGATAAGCCTGCAGCTCAGCAACCACGATGCATAGCTTTTTAGTGGCAAATGAGATCTGAGGGAAGGAAGAAGATAGAGGGGCATTATGGGTAAAGGGAGGAGCTTAGATCAGATGCTAGCAATGCGGCTGTCTCGGATCAGATCCGGATCCGAATACCCAAAGGTTGAAGACCAAATAAAATAAACTACTTCAGACCTTTCCTTTAGTGTCTCACTGCGGTTTTTCTGCTCTGATAAACATTTCTGTAGTGTTTTCTGCCTAAAATAGCATAGCTAGTAGATGTAGCATAGTCCCAGTTCAGATTTGCTGTTTATTTGTTTGCAGTGGCTTGTTTGTTCTGAGCACATAGCCCAGGCCATCTTGAATTAGCAGAAGCCTTTCTTCACCTTAGTGAGAGGACTGTGTTGATTGGTCACTGGCTGGTAAAGTTTGTCTGATCTAAGGCTTGGAGTAAGCACTCATTTGTCCTTCTGGACTTTTTTTTTAAGTTGTTTCAGGTTGTACTTTCTGGTATTTAGGTCCTGCCTTTGAGAGGAATTCTGTTTATTCACACCAAGCTTAATGGAGGAGGGCACTGACCACAACTCTGATCTGTGATATATAACAATAAGTATCCTGTTTTATTGCTTATTTTCCTAGTTATTGCTTATGCTAACCATTTATAGCACTTTTTATAGTTTGCTGCTTACTATTTTTTACTGTACTTTATTGCTATAAACTAATCTGCACAATTGTACTGAAACTGTCTGCCTTACAAGGCCTGCTAAATCACTTTTGTTACTGTCACACTGTTTGTAAAGCTTTTTAGCTAGTTTCACTGTGTGAAACGTATTAACTGGAAATGTTCTCTATTTGTTAAACATCTTTTTCTTTGTTCTGATTTCCTGCCAAGGAGTGTATCATATAACTGATTTGTTTGCAGTTAAAAGCATTCTCTAGAGTCCCCTTACTCCTTTATCTGTTTAGAACTTTCATTTAGTGTCTCACTGCTATTTTTCTGCTGTGATAAACATTTCTGTAGTCTTTTCTGCCTAAAATAGTACAACTAGTAGCTGTACCATAGTTCAGATTTCCTGCCTCTTGGCCTGTTTGTTTGTTTGCAGTGGCTTGTTTGTTCTGAGCACATGTCCCAAGCCATCTTGAATTAGCAGAAGCCTTTCTTCGCCTTAGTGAAGAGGATTGTGTTGATTGGTCACTGGCTGGTAAAGGCTGGCTGGTCTAGGGCTTGGAGCTGAATGGAGGACGGACACTGACCACAACTCTGATGTTGGTAGCTTTGCAGTTGCCCACTCCTAGTGTAAATATGATTTGACACACTCCTCCCAGTCCAGTGTCATTAGCTCATTCTACCTAATACAGAGACCATTTGGGAAGGCCAGCCCCCTTAGATTCTTAACCTTGAATGATCTCCTTTCTCCCTTTCCACTTTACTAAAAAAAAAACCTTTATTCAGCTTTTTTTTTTTTTTTTTTTACAGTATTTGTGTTTCCACCTCCTACTCTCACTTCATCTTGTTTTTTTCTGCTACTTATTCTCTAAAGTGTTCAACTGCATCTTCTCTGCTGCTTTTATTAATGCTCATTTTTAGCCTGTTTAAATTTTAAGTGCTATTCTTAACCTCTTAGTTTTGGTGTGATGCCCGTGCCCTGGCCCAGCAATCAAGGAGCCTCAATCCTCAACACTAACACCAGAGAGGGTATCTCATATAAGAGGAAAGGATAAATACACACATCAAAGTGCAATTTCCCTTAAGAGCACACAGAGAACACAGTTAGTCCAGTGCTGGTCGCTCCCTTACTCTCCAGGTCCCCAATAAAACTCCCCACTGGCATATAGGGTACAGATCTCAGCCAATTGGGCAAGCTAAAATCTCCAGCACCCTCTCTGTCTAACCAGTGCTTTGTGTCCCTGCCCAAGTAGCTGACACACACACACACACTTTGAGATAAGCTTATACAACCACACAGACACTCCTGGGGAAGGCTGGCACATGTTCTCCAGCTGTGCCCCTTTTACCCAGACTATACGGTAGTACCACTTGCCACCACCAAGCTAATATTTATCAGCTACTCAAAGGCCCCTAAAAGGCTGTCCAATTATTACTGTGCAATATTATCATCCAATTGGTATTATAGCCCAGGGCGAAAGCTAAGGAGTGGCTTTGTACTCTAAAGAGCTTAAATTATCTCTACAATAAACAGCCACAGTTAAAAGGATTTAAAATATTTAATAATAAATAACTAAAATTACAAGACAATACTTTCTACTACACAGAGCTAGTAGGAGTTCACAGATCACACAGAAATACTTAAAATAATTCAGTAGTACAGTTCTGACATCACAGAAAAACACTTAGTCTAATAGTTCTAGTTTCTAGCTATCTCTAAAAGAAAACACAAGTCTAAGATAACTTACATAAGACAACAGGCAGTGCTGTGAGCTACATTGTCAAGACAAAAATGCTTAATGCCTTCTGATTCTCTCTGTTTAAATTGCTATTGCAGTTCTGATAAACATTACATCATTTTATTACACTTTCCTGGTGTTCCCAGGCTGACAGATACTACATTATTTTGTTATCTTGCAGCTGCAGGAAACTACATCAATAAAATATATTCCACATGTAAACTCTCTAGTAATTAAGTTAAAACAATAGAAATAATGTGCTAGCCCAGACGGAATGACACTGAATCTTTAACTTCAAAGGACAGCCATGAAGTAATTATAACTTCAAAGGACATACAATAAATGCTTGACTTAGCTTTCTTTACAGCAGAGGGCAATGTTTTTACATTTTTTTTTAAGTTCAACATTTCACAGCATATTCTTTACTTTAAGAAAACAAGTCTGCAGTTCAACATTCATATCTACAAATGATAGAATTTTATAGATAATTCTATCTGGCTAGGCTGGCAGCCTTCACATTTGGTTTAAGTAGTTGGGCTTTAGGCCTACCCCTTAGCTCTCCCTGTCCTTTCTCCCAGAGATTCTGGCAAATATGGTTTCTCCTGCCAGCCTGGTTGATATGGGCATCAAGTGCCTCATTTACACAGACAATGATCTACTACTACCAACTAGGAACACAATTTGTGAGTGATGAATTACATAAAGAAGCTAGAGTCTATGCTCTCTCCCTCACAGGCCAGTATATCTGGCACTGAGAAGGTTGTCAACAGGAACACTACACCTCAAACACCACCCACAACTACACAACATACATATGTGCCCCAGGCAGAATTCTACCATCACCCAAAATGATGCCTCAAAGAGAATGAGTGACTTTAACAATTGGCTTAGTTTCTGGTGTCATTCCAGGGGGATACAGTGCCTCACAGCCTGGAAAGATATGATTGACAGACCACAATGCTTTGCTAGGGATGGCCTGCATCTGTCTCACTTGGGTTTCAGGCTTCTGGTAAAGGCCCTTGCCTCCCCCATAGTGCCTTTTTTTAGGAAAAGTCTTGAGGTCGATACTACCAACATAAAAATTTCACAAAACGCAAATTAAAGGGCTGCTAAATGATAGGAATCTAAACTGCACTCACTGCAAGTATTCTTAACCCTGTAAGATACTGACATTTGTGCAGTCACAGAAACCTGTTTCAAAGCTGCAGAGAGCACCCCAGCCTTACCTGGTTACTCATCCTATCATACATTCAGACCCCAAAATGTGGGCAGCAAAGCCAAAGGAGGTGGAGTTTCTACATATATTAAAGACACACACACCTCCAGGCTGGTTAAACAGTATGACGCACAGGAGACACTCCAGGTGCAGTTAACCATTGACAAGACCCCTTGTGAAGATTGGGTGAATATAGGTGAAGGCTGCCAGCCTAGCCAGATAGAATTTTATAGACAAGTCTGTCATTTGTAAGTATTAATGTAAGCCACAGGCTTGTTGTCTTAAATGGAAAAAATGCTGCTACATGTGGAACTGGAAAAATGTAAAGTGCACTCTACTGACCAAGTAAAGCATGTTGTGACCCTTTGATGTAAACACGGCTCTGGCCAGTCTAGATGAAAGGAATTATTGCTATTGTTTTAAGGCCAGAGTTAATGGCCAGAATTTGCATGCATAAATGTCCTTAATGACTTTGCTTCCTGACCTGGTGTAAGCTTACTAAAGAATGTAGCCTGTTAGCCTGGGAAATGGAGGGAAGTGTGAAAAATGATGAAATGTGAACCAGGAATGTGATTTTAAAAACAGAGAGAACCAGAGTGCATTAAGCATTTTTGTCTTGACCATTCAACTCATTAGCACTCTGCCTTTGCTCTATATGTAAGTTTATCTTAGATTTGTGTTTTCTCTTAGAAACAGCTAGAAACTAGAAATATTAGACTGTTTTTCTGTGATGTCAGAACTGTACTACTGAATTATTTTAACTATTTCTCTGTGATCTCTGAACTCTTAACTAGCACTGTCTAGTAAAAAGTATGGTCTTATGTTTTTATTACTTATTACATATTTTAAAACCCTTCAACTGTGGTTGTTTTGTGCAGAGATAATTTAAGCTCTAGAGTACATTGCATGTATATAGTGATCCTGTACTAAGTCACTTTAATAAACTTTGACTGTTTAGTTGCACTTACCAATTGGATAATAATGCACAGTAATAATTGGACACCCTTTTAAGGGCCTTTGAGTAGCTGATAAATATTAGTGGATGGTAGCAGCTGGTACTACTGTATAGTCTGGGAAAAAGGGGCAGAGCTGGTGAACCTATGCCAGCCTTCTCCAGGAGTGTCTGTGTAGTTGTATAAATGCTTCTCAGTGTGTGTGTGTGTGTGTGTGTGTGTGTGTGTGTGTGTGTGTGTGTGTTTGTGTGTGTGTGCTACTTGGACAGGGACACAAGTACTGGTTGGACAGAGAGGAGGCTGGAGGTTTTAGCTTGCCTACTAGGCTGATATTTGCCAGTATGGGGAGTCTTATTGGGGACCTGGACAGCAAGGGAGCGACCAGCCCTGGACTGACTGTGATCTCTGTGCACTGTTAAGGGAAATCGCACTTTACTTTGTCTATTTGTTATCCGTTCCCCCTATATGAGACGCCCCTCACTGGTGTTAGTGGTGTGGATTGAGGCTCTTTGATTGCTGGGCCAGGGCACAGGCATCTCATATTAATTGGTGGCAGTGGTGGGATATCCACACCACATATTAACTGGCTTGTAGTGGTGTGGGTAGAGTGAATTGCTGTAGCTTCTGTACAGTGGGCTTTGAAGGTGTTTTGTACTCGAAATCAGCCATGCACCGAATACTCAGAGTTCAGATCAGAATAGTTTTATTTCTTTTGTTAGCTTAGTTAATCAGGGTGAGCAGGCAGAATGTCAGCACAGAAGTATGGAAAGCTGACAAGGAGCCAGCTGGCGAAGAAGTGCCAGGCTAGGGGACTTGTGCATGGAAACTTTTAGTTATGTACTTACCATAACTTTAGATGTATGGGATCCATCTCGCCTACATTCTCTACAGATGGGTTCGGAGCCGATCCTCGGCTCCAAACTGCTATACAATAGAACGCAGTCTCTTATTGGCTGAGTTACCTCATATCCCAGGATGCACCACTACTGCTTCCCCAAGATCTTGTTTGTCCGCACTCATGCTCACAGAAACAGACTATTGTTATAACATTCTCAGGTCTTTCAAGAGAGGAAAGAAGTTCAATTTCGGATCATCCGGTCTCTCCTGGTCTACGAGGCAGGGGGAAGGAGGGTGGGTTATTAGGAATGTAGGCGAGATGGATCCCATACATCTAAAGTTATGGTAAGTACATAACTAAAAGATGTAATGGGATCCTATCTCACCTACATTCTCTGCAGATGGGACAGCGTCCCTAGCACCTAATTCCTGGGTGGCTCACTGGAAAACACTCCTGAGAACTTTGGAACCGAAGGAAGCTCGACCCCTGGATGCCACATCTAATTTGTAGTGAGAAATAAAGGTGCGAAGACGTAGCAGCCGCACAAATGTCACTAATAGAGAGCTTGGAATGAAAGGCTGCCGAAGTGGCCATAGCCCTAGTAGAATGAGCTTTCACTGGAACTATAAGTTCCTTATTTGAGATGAGATAAATATGATTGATACAGTCCCTGATCCACTTGGCAATAGTGACTTTTGTGACGGCTTTGCCTAATCTACTATCCGAAAAGGATACAAACAGTTGATCTGATTTTCGTGCTTGGTGTGTCCTATCCAAATAGAAACGTAATTGTCTGTGTACATCCAAGCTGTGAAAAGTATATTCAGCTCTGTTCGAATAATTAGGGAAGAAGACCGATAGTTCCAGTGATTGTTGTAAACAAAAGTTAGAACAAACCTTTGGTATAAAAGATGGGTTTGGTCTAAGAGATGCTCTATCCTTGTGAAATACCAGGTATGGTGGTTTGACACATAGGGCTTGAAGTTCTGAAACTCGCCTGGCTGATGTAATAGCAACTAGAAGGGCAGTCTTCCAAGAAAGAAATTTTAGATCACAGGTTGCTGCCGGCTCAAAGGGAGATGAGGTTAATGCACCTTAAGGTCCCACGGAGGTGCAGGTTGAGATATAGGGGGTCGTAGAAGCCAAGCTCCTTTAATAAAGGCTTTGCACAACTTGTTGCTCATTAAAGGTGGTTCTACACTCTCATGAAAATTGGAAATAGCCGCCAAATGCACTTTGATGGTAGACACTGAGCAACCTTGGTTGAATAGGGAAGCTAAAAACTTCAGTACTTCTGACACCGAGGCTGTCATAGGGTCTAATCCTCGGAGTTGGGCCCAAATAGTAAACCTCTTCCATTTATTGCTATATATCTTTTTAGTAGAAGTCTTGTGGGCCGAAGACAAAATGTGCATGACTTCAGGGGCGAAAGAATGGCTCCTAACTATGGTTGGAAGAGGAGTAGCCAGGCTGCTAACTTCAATGAATGGAGGGACTGATGGAGCTGTCCTGACTGATGCATCAAAAGGTCCGGAACTTGGTCCAGGAACCAAGGATCCTCCAATGCATATTTGTGAAGAAAGGGGAACCAGACTTGTCGAGGCCATTATGGGGCGATTAGTATCATTTTACTTCCAAAGCGAATCGCCTTCTGAATCACCTTGGGGAGAAGAGGAACCGGTGGAAAGGCATATAGCAGACCGGGGGGCCAAACGTGGACTAGAGCGTCCTTGGGGATCTCCCCCGGAACTGGGGTGAGAGTGAAGAAGTGCTGGCATTTCGCGTTGAGGGGACTTGTGAAGAGATCGCAACAAGGAACTCCCCATCTCGTGAAAATCTGCGCTACCACTCTGTCGTTCAAGGACCACTCGTGAGGGGAGAGAATAGTTCTGCTCAGTCTGTCGGCTATCACGTTGGATTTCCCCGGAATGTGCGTTGCCACTAGGAAACGCTTGGTAGCAATCGCCCAATCCCATACTTTCATGGCTTCTCTGCAAAAGGGGTAGGACCTGGTCCCTCCTTGCTTGTTTAAGTACCAGACTACCGACATGTTGTCGGACTGAATGGCAATCGTACCCTGGGGGAGGTGATCGTGCAGTGCTTGCAAAGCTAAAAGCACCGCCCTCATCTCCAGGATATTGATGTGGAGAAGACTCTCGTCGGAGTGCCACGTGCCTTGGACCGACCTGTCCAGATAATGCCCCCCCACCCTGTCTGGGAGGCGTCCGTAGTCAACGTGGCAGAGGGGAGTGGGGGAACGAAGGGTCACCCTAGATTCAGGTTGGAGGAAAGAAGCCACCAACGAAGATCCTGTTTGCACGTCTCTGTGATCAATATATGGTGACTGAGGGGAAGGTCTTGATAAGACCACTGGACTGATAGGAGCCACTGGAGTATCCTCATGTGCAACCTTGCCAAGGGGACCAGAAGAATGGTGGCTGCCATGGAGCCCAACAGCTGTAGGACCATTCTCGCTGGAGCACGACGTCTGAGGAGCAATGCCTGAACCTGAAACTGGAGCGTTGCTATCCTTTCCGCAGGGAGATAGACTCGCATCTGCCTTGAGTCTATTTCTGCACCAATAAACAGAATACGCTGGGATGGCAGCAATACAGATTTTGACCAATTGAAGGTGATTCCTAAGGAGTTGCCTAGTGTGATAGTGGCTGCTAGATTTTCCAAGAGTAGATGCCTGGAGGTGCCAGTTAGGAGCCAGTCGTCTAGGTATGGAAACACCTGGAATCCTAGACTTCTCAGGTGAGCAGTCACCACCGCCAAACATTTGGTGAACACCCTGGGGGCTGTGGTGAGACCAAAGGGCAGTGCCCGGAACTGGAAATGACGGTCTCCTAGGCTGAAGCGTAAGTGTCTCCTCGACGCCTGATCTATCAGAATGTGATAGTAGGCGTCTTTGAGATCTATGGAGCACATCCAAACACCTTTCTCCAAAAGCGGAAGAATGGACTGCAAAGTGACCATCCGGAATTTGGACTTTTTCACAAATCGGTTTAATTTGCTGAGATCCAAAATGGGTCTCAAGTCCCCGGTCTTTTTTGGTACCAAAAAGAATCTTGAGTAAGTCCCTGATCCGGCCTGGTCTGCGGGGACAGGTTGGATGACCCCTTTTTGAAGCAGCTTTGATATTTCGTTGGCTGCATGATCCCGTTGACTGGGTGGTGGGTCCAGGATTCTTTGGACTGGTGGGGGGGTTGAGAAAAGGGAATGGTGTAACATCCGGCGATGATTCGAAGCACCCATTGGTCCTGAGTGATATTCTCCCAGGCCTTTAGGTGTCTCGAAAAACCACCCCCGACTGGCTCCGGAGCTGCACAGTCGGGTACTCCTTCAGGGATGCTGGAAGGAGGAGGAGCCACGAAAGGACTCGTGGTCTCCAGTGTTGCGGGGGCCTCCGCCGCCTCTGGGACGGCGTCTCCCTGAAAAATTTCCCCCTCCTCTGCCTCTAGAAGGGGAATCGCTCTGCTGCGACGAGTAAGGCTTTTGAGACTTACAGAACAACATTTTCCCTCCTCTTCGAGCCTTGGGATAAGGTCTGAAGGGAGTGGAAAACCGGGCCCCTACGGCAGTTAAAGTCTTACCCTCCTGTTCTTGCGAGTCAATGTGTCCTTTACCTTGGGTCCAAACAGTGAGGACCCATCAAAGGGGGCATCGGCAAAGGAAGACTTAAAGGCCTCCGCAAAGTGACACAGGCGTAGCCAGGCTTGTCTCCATAGAGCAACACCTGTTCCAGCCGCTCTGCTCGCTCCTTTGGCCGCATAAGAAATGAGCCTCATGGACGAGTTGGATAATGAAGACAGGGTAGCCAACTGGGAGTTAACCGTCTGGGCCAACTGCTCAGGTAAGTTACCAGAGAGGGTATCCGAAAGCTCCTTGATCAGATCCCTCTGCAGTCTGGTGAAATGTGTCAAGTAATTCAGAGACCTTAATGTAAAGGCCGCTGAAGAAAGGGTACGCTTGCCGTACCGATCCATGCTCCTAGACTCTTTATTAGGAGGATGGACAGACGTCGAAGCCTCTGCCACATCTTGCTGGGTGGCAGATGCCACCACCATAGCATCTACAGCCACGCCTTTTGAGAGAAAGTCCTTATCCGGGGGAGCCGAAAGGAATTTATTGGGGTGAGCTGGCACCGGTTCAACAGAATCCGGGTGTTCCCACGCCCTTCGAGAGATCAAATCCAGAAGCTCATCGAAGGGCAGAGACACCCAGGAGGCGGAGGGCTGAGCCCCGAAGGCCTTGAGGAAAACTGACTCCTCAGCAGAAGGGGGTTTGGACTGCCAGTCGCCTCGTTGCTTGAGGATCTCCAAGATGTCCGCAAAGGAGACATCATCCGAGGACGACTTGGGGGACCCCTCTGCATCATCGAGGTCTGTATCCGAGGTGAGAGACTCATCAGGGGAGTCAACGTGTTTCCTCTTGCACTGTTTCTTCCTGGGAGGTTCCTCCGAAAGTGTGTCGGAGGGACCTTCAGGAAGAAGGGAACCCCCAATGGGGGTAACCTCAGGCCCAGGGGCCCCACTGTCGTGAGACAGGGGGATTGCAAAGGTGCCAGTCTCCATGCCCAGGGAAGGTGGTGGTGAAATGGTAGAAGTGGCCACAGAGGATTTGGCCAAGGCACTCCTCATGGCCTCGAAGGCAGGAACCCCAGAGTCCTGGGATGGTTCATCCCCCGAGGCCACAACAGCAGTCGGAACCCCTGCAGCCGACGCGCCGAGAGGGAGGCTCGGAACCGAAAGGATCGGTCCCGAAGCGTCCCCCCCGGGGCCGACAGAGGAGGTCCGCGTACCGAACCCTGACCCAAGGGACGGGGTTGGAGTTAAGAGTCGGAACCGACCCGATAACCTCCACCGGTTCCACCAACACCGACTCCAACGGCGCCGAAGCTGTTGGAGGAGGAATCGATGTAGCAGGATGGGAGATCGGCTCCGGAGCCAACTGGGCTGGAGCCGAGATCAACTTTGCAAAGACTGGAGACTAAAAAAGCCTTTGAAGCACCCTGTCTAAATCTGAACCGCACATCCTCGATGACCGGGAAGAGACCGACCGGGTCCGAGTCGACTTCTCCGCTGGCTCCGAAAGACTGGGGGACCGGCTCCATAATGGTTCGAGAAGTATTGGTGCCGAGGGAGACTCCACTACAACTGCAATTTCCCTCGGAGCCGATGTGGACTTCGGCACCGAAGGGGAAGAGTCTGAGCGGGCAACCCCCATCGGTTCTGAAGGCATTGGAGCCGATGGAGATGACTCGCCTCTCGACGCCCGAGCTCTCGACTCCGAAACCAGAGGAGTCGAAGCTGGAGACATAGAGGCAGACCGTTCCGCCCTCAGCTCCGAAGTCCGGGGAGCCGACGGAGAAGCCTGCCGAGACTTTTTTGCTGCCGGATCCGACGGGCTGGTCGGAGCCGAAGACTTTTTCTTCCTCGAAGGTGAAGAAGAAGAAGAAGATAGGACTTCCTCAATGGAAGGGGTAATAAGCCCTTTCAAGATCAACTTATTTTTCCTCTCTTGGAGGACGCGAGAGGAAAAGGTGTGGCAAACGCTACAGGATTCTTGGAGATGCTTCGGGCCCAAACAGTAGACACATAAAGAATGGTTGTCCGTAATGGACATTTTATAGCTACATTTAGAACATTTTTTAAAACCTGATGGTCTATGTTCCTTAGACATGGCTATATTAAACAATAAACACTGACTACCAAAAACAAAATTCACACAAAGGCAACCTAGACTCTAACTAAAACGCCTAGGATAGGGCTAGGCCCCTCTAACTTAAGCGGGACCGTTAATTACCACAAAAAACACAATTTTACCACAAGAATATATCAAAAACCAATCACACAGCAACAAGTAGCTGTTAAAACAGCTTTTGGGTAAGTTTTGACAAAAATTTAGACAGAAAAATTTCTGACTAAGAGATACTTAGCTCAGCCAAGTCCGAGACCACGTCTATGCTTGAGAAGCGGCAAACGAGATCTGGGGAAGCAGTAGTGGTGCATCCTGGGATATGAGGTAACTCAGCCAATAAGAGACTGCGTTCTATTGTATAGCGGCCGAGTCGGAGCCGAGGATCGGCTCCGAACCCATCTGTAGAGAATGTAGGCGAGTTAGGATCACATTACATCCTGACTTAAGGCAGACCGGATTGTAGCCTTGGTTACAGCTGCATCAGAAAACAGCATCCAGGAGAACAATCAGACTGGCTGTGGAGATATAATACCCTCGGAGAATGGACAGCTCAGCCTTTCTGCAGAGGACTTAAAAATCCATCTGGAGCTAAAGAGACTTGGAGTTGGAGGCCAGGCGTTTGGAGATAGAAGCCGTGGAAAAGGAGCGGCAGAGGAGGCATGAGAGGGAAATGCTGACTCTTCGCCAGAGTCATGGAGGTAACTGGGAAGGAAGTAACTGTACCCCAGAAGCACAAAAGGTCAGTAAATTTCTTCTGCAATTTAAAGAGGGGGATAATTTTGATAATTTCATTCATATGTTTTAGGGGGTATGCAAACAGTATAGTGTTGACCAAAGGCTCTGGGTACGGTTACTGACCCCCTTACTCCATGGTAATGCTGTAACTATTTTGTCAAAAATGTTTGACGTTGCATGTTTTGCTTATACCACTGTTAAAAATCACTTGTTAGAATTGTTTAAGCTAACACCTGAAATGTATAGGAAAATGTTTTGTGAGCAAAGATGCAAGGCAGATGACAGTGTGTGTGAATATGTTGCTGAAGTGAGCACTTATTTCCATAGGTGGGTGAGTGGATTTCAGGTCACTACTTTTGAAGGGCTGGCAGACCTTTTGGTGAGGGAACAAGCCCTTAGCACTTTGTCTATCAGCTACCAGATCCTCATGTCCTCAGGCAATGTGCTACTTCAGATGAGTTGGGGAAGAAGGGAGACCTAGACCTGGGAGGCAGGGCAGCCCTGCACAGGAAGGGGACCACAGTACTGCTCATGGGTCTAAAGGAACCCAGGGTAGGCAGCACAGACGGCCCCAACAGAATCTGCCAGTAGCAGTGGAAGCCACTAGTCCAGGTACATGTCCTGGAGCTAGGGTTAAATGTTTTGAATGCAACCTGTGGGGCCATGTGGCATACAGGTGTCCATGGAGGCAAGGTGGGAAACAAAAGGTGAGTGAGCCAGTAAGTGGGAAAGACAAAATGCCAATAGTAGGTTGTCTTGGGACAACAAGGGTACCAAACTACCCCCAGAGGTTATATTCTATTGTAGTGAATGGCAAAGAGGCCATTGCCAAGAGAGAGAGACACAGCCTCTGATATAACCATTGTAAAGCCTGCAATTGTTACAGGGGAGCACTACTTGCCTGGGCAGTCTACTCCAGTCAGGCCTTTAGGAGGGATCCCATTCCAAATACCTTTGACTAGGGTTCACCTTGACTAGGAGGGTGGAAAAGGAAGCCAGTAAGTAGGTGTGTTTGAGGATATACCTGCAGATGTCCTGATAGGGAATGATTTTGATAGTGCAGTACCCTGTGCTTGTGCAGTTACACTCAAGTCAGGCTTGGAGACAAGCAGGTAAGTCTGGTAGCCTGGGGGAAACCCAAAAACTGCATACTTGCAGCCAGGACTGATGAGGTGGTTACTTCAGGGAGGGAGCTACCCTGTAGCAGTGAGACTGAAGGTGAGCCACAGCTGCTTGGGGGTACTGATGGTCCCTAGGAAAGAGTAACTGCAAAGGTAGATGTGAGTAGTAGTACCCAGGCCGACAGTGAGGCACCACTGTCAGAGGATGCCAGACTTCCTGTGGAAGGGACACTGGGAAGGGTTACAAGGAGAAAGTTGAGACAGGCTCAGCTCTCAGACCTTACATTGCAAGGCCTGAGGCAGGTAGCTAGGGAGGCACCTGATTCTCAAGGAAAGGGGGAATCTGTATACTGGGACAGAGGATTACTATACAGAGAGTGGACCCCTGAGGGAGGGCTAGAAGGTGAGAGAGTATGGCAGTTGGTAGTGCCTAGAGCCTGTCATCTGGCGCTTCTAGCCATACCCCATGATATTCCCTTTGCAGGTCAAATGGGCATAAAACCTACAAAGAGGCATATTATTTAGAACTTCTATTGGCCTGGAATTTCCAGAGATGTAACAGGGTACTGCAGGACCTGTGGGCAGTGCCAAAAGGTACGCAAGGCAGGAGACAAGGTGAGAGCTCCTTTGATGCCTTTACCTGTAATTGAGGAGCCATTTCAGAGGGTAGCTATGGATATTGTGGGTCTCCTAAGTACCCCAAGTTCCACAGGGAAAAAGTATATCCTAGTGGTAGTGGATTATGCTTTGTCCTCCATTGAGGCAGAGAAGGTTGCAAATGTTTTGTTAGAGATTTTCAACAGGGTAGTTTCCCAAAAGAAATACTGACTGACAGAGATGCCGATTTCATGTCAGACCTGCTGGCTTGTCTGTGGAAGTCCTGTGGAGTGAAGCACATGAAGACCACCCCCAGACTAATGGTCTTGTTGAGATGTTAAACTCTACAATCACGTCCATGCTACGGGCATTTGCAGATCAGTTTAAGAGGGAGTGGGACAAATATTTGCCCCATCTGCTGTTTGCTTGCAGAGAGGTTCCCCAGGAATCCACAGATTTTTCACCCTTTGAGTTGCTGTATAACCATAGGGTGAGGGGACCTCTAGATTTAATTCGAGATGAGTGGGAAGGTGAGTGCGAGTCACACAAAGAGTCTATCATGGCATACGTCCTACACCTCAGGACAAGGCTCAGGGAACTCATGGGCTTGGCTCAGGAGAATCTGGCAGAAGCCCAACAACAGAAAATGGTGTAGTATGACAGGAATGCTCAAGCTAGAGAGTATGCTGTGGGGCAGCATGTAATGGTTCTCATTCCTGTCAGACACAACAAGCTGCAAGCAGCTTGGGCGGGACCTTACAAGGTGGTAAGAAAGGTAAAAGATGTTAACTACATGGTGGAACTGCTAGGCGGAAGGCAGGGGTACAAATTGTACCATGTTAACATGATGAAACCATACCATGATAGGGAGCCCTTGTGCTGAGCATTTGCAGTGGATTGCAGGAGGAGTCTGAGGGAGATGTGGGGACTGATCTCCTCAGTGAGGCTCAGGCTGACACCTCACTGGAAGGGGTAGCAATGTCCCAGCAGCTATCTCCTATCCAGGATCAAGAAATCCAAGCAGTGTTCCAGGAATTTGGGGACATGTTCACTGGGAAACCAGGGTGCACCCACCTGGAGCAGCAACAGGTGGATACAGCACCTCAAAGGCCTATTAAGCAAGACCCTTACAGAGTGCCTGAGAGAGTCAAACAGACTCTGAGGGAGGGGGTACAGGAGATGTTGGAAATAGGGGTGATTCAAGAGTCCAACAGTCTCTGGGCCTCCCCAGTGGTGCTGGTGCCAAAGAAAGATGGCACCACCAGGTTCTGTGTGGACTACAGGAAATTGAATAGGCACACAGAGTCAGATGTTTTCCCCATGCCTAGGACAGATGAGGCCCTAGAGCAGCTGGGTGGGGCTAAGTATCTTACAGCCATTGATCTTACCAAGGGTTACTGGCAGGTGCCCTTGACTCCCAGTGCTAGAGAGAAGTCAGCCTTTGTGACTCCTTTTGGCTTGCATGAGTTCACAAAGATGCCCTTTGGGATGAAGAATGCTCCAGCAGCTTTCTAGAGGCTGGCAGATCATATCCTAGTAGGAGCAGGAGGGGTTGCCCTTGCTTACCTAGATGATATTGGCATCTAGAGCCATTCCTGGCCAGAGTACCTTCAGCATGTCAGGGATTTGCTGGGCAGACTATAGAGGGCAGGACTGACCATTAAGCCGAGCAAATGTCAGGTGGGTATGGCAGAGGTCTCCTACCTAGGGCATAGAGTGGGGGAGGGGTAGGATAAGGCCAGAACCTGCCAAAGTGGAAGCCATTCAGGCATGGCCTGCACCTGTTACTAAAAAGCAGGTGAGGGCATTTCTAGGGCCAGCAGGGTACTACAGAAAGTTTGTCCCCAGTTATACTACCATAGCTGCTCCCCTTACAGACCTGACATGGAAGAACAGGCCAGATAAGGTAGTGTGGACCCCAGCATGTGAGCAGGCATTCCAAAATCTTAAAGAAGCTTTGGGAGATCCCCTTGTGTTAGGCAGTCCAGATTACTGCAAGTGGATGCTCCGAACCATGGGGTGGGAGCTGTACTTAGCCAGATTTCTTCAGAGGGAGAAGAGCACCCAGTGGTTTATCGCAGTCGTAGGCTGCAACCCAGGGAGGAATGCTATGCAGGTGTAGAAAAGGAATGTCTAGCCATAGTGTGGGCACTGCAGAAACTTCAGCCTTATCTGTATGGAAGGAAATTCACTGTTATGACAGATCACAATCCCCTAATATGGTTAAACAGAGCCAGCCAGCAAAATGCCAAGTTGCTAAGATGGAGCCTGGGGTTGCAAGTATATATGCACATGCAGTACCGCAGTGGGATTAGTAAGGTCAATGCAGATGGGCTCTCAAGGCAGGGAACGGGGTAAGGTATACTCAGATAGGCCTACCTCCCTCAAGCAGCGTTTCTCAAGGGTCACTTGAAAAGCTAGCTTGAATTCAACGGGGGGTGATATATGAAGATTGGGTGAAGATAGGTAAAGGCTGCCAGCCTAGCCAGATAGAATTTCATTTATAAATATTAATGTAAGCCACAAGCTTGTTGTCTTAAATGGAAAAAATGCTGTTACATGTGGAACTGGAAAAAAAATGTAACAACAGTGCACTCTACTGACCAAGTAAAGCATGTTGTGACCCTTTGATGTAAACACGGCTCTGGCCAGTTGAGATGAAGGAATTATTGCTATTGTTTTAAGGCCAGAGTTAATGGCCAGAATTTGCATGCATAAATGTCCTTAATGGCTTTGCTTCCTGACCTGGTGTGAGCTTACTAAAGAGTGTAGCCTGTTAGCCTGGGAAACTCAGGGAAGTGTGAAGAATGATGTAATGTGAACCAGGAATGTGATTTTAAAAACAGAGAGAACCAGATAGTATTAGGCACTTTGTCTTGATCATCCAACTCATCAGCACTTTGCCTTTGCTCTGTATGTAAGTTTATCTTAGATTTGTGTTTTGTCTTCTAATATTTCTAGTTTCTATCTTTTTCTAAGTGTTTTTCTGTGATGTTAGAACTGTACTACTGAATTATTTTAACTATTTCTCTGTGATCTCTGAACTCTTGATGAGCACTGTCTAGTAAAAATTTAATAAATATTTTGAAACCTTTCAACTGTGGTTGTTTTGTGTTGAGATAATTTAAGCTCTAGAGTACATTGCATGTATATAGAGATCCTGTACCAACTCACTCTAATAAACCTTGACTGTTTAGTCGCACTTACCAATTGGATAATAATATTGCACAGTAATAATTGGACACCCTTTTAAGGGCCTTTGAGTAGCTGATAAATATTAGTGGGTGGTGGCAGCTGGTACTACCATATAGTCTGGGAAAAAGAGGTACAGCTGGAGAACCTGTGCCAGCCTTCACCAGGAGTGTCTGTGTGGTTGTATAAAGTCTTCTCAAAGTGTGTGTGCATGTGTGTGTGTGTGTGTGTGTGTGTGTGTGTGTGTGTGTGTGTGTGTGTGTGTGTGTGTGTGTGTGTGTGTGTGTGTGTGTGTGTGTGTGTCAGCTACTTGGGTAGGGACACGAAGCAATGGTTGGACAGAGAGGGTGCTGGAGGTTTTAGCTTGCCCTCTAGGCTGAGATCTGGACCCTATAGGTGTGCCAGTGGGGAGTCTTATTGGGGACCTGGAGAGCAAGGGAGCGACCAGCCCTGGACTGTGATCTCTGTGTGCTCTTAAAGGAAATTGCGCTTCACTGTGTGTATTTGTTATCCTTGTCTCCTACATGAGACACCCCTCACTGGTGTTAGTGGTGAGGATTGAGGCTCCTTGACTGTTGGGTCAGGGCACGGGCATCACACCCCTATTCAAATTATAGCTAGCTACAGGCCCCCAAATTTGACTCAAGATGCCCACTCCACCTATCTGGACCTCTTCAAATCTATCAATATTCAACCCTTTACCCTGATCCTGGGTGACTTTAATTACCCAACCATAGACTGGAAAAACTACTCATGCCAGAACACAAATGCCCAGAGATTCCTCAATTTTATCAATGCAAATGCCTTAGAATAGCTAGTCGATACTCCCACAAGAGGTGATAATATCTTCGATTTGGTATTAACCAACATGAGTAACCACTGCAGCACCCCTATGGTGTCACCTTCCTGGTAAGATCCAACCATAAAGCTGTTATTTTCAAAGTCACTATCACCCCTGACTACCCTCTAGCTAGGGTCAAACAAAAAACTTCTCCAGAGCCGATTACAACCTCATGAGGTATGGTATAAACAGCTTCACAGCCCCCTGCCCCACTGTAGGAACTGGCACCAATGTCCAAATCTACACCAAAGTACTATACGAGCATTTATACAGATGCATGGAATCAGGAATACCTGACTGGACAAAATCATCCTCCGCAAGGAAGAATAAACCTGCCTGGAGGACATCTGCAATAAATAAACTATATAACAGAAGGAAAATATTGCTGTCCAGGACTAAGAAGGAGCAGGTGCCCAATTGGAAGCAATCTCTTCTTAGCCTGAACAAACAAATAAGAGCACTAGTGAAATCCTCTAAAGTTAACCTCAAGTCCAAATTGGCCGCATCTACTAGAGAGAATCATAAGGCCTTCTTCACATATAAAAGTGAAAGAAACGATCGCTCTGGTACCAGACAAACCCAAAAGTCCATAAATACTCCCAAAAAAAAGGAAGTCAAGATGTTGAGAGAGAGTTTTATGCTTTAATATTCCACAAATAAGAAAGTGATGACAGGTTAGCGCTTTCGCAGTTACCTGCTTCTTCAGACCTTAATACAAAGTAACACTCTATAAAATCATTTAAATACTCTAAACAACCAATAAAAAACAACATAGTTAATGAGGCAGACCTCTCTTCTGAAGAACAGGTTTTAAAGACACAGCACTATTAAGACCAGGAGGGGCATATGCTTTACAATCAATGATCCATCTTAATTCCATACATTCTGTTTCATTAGACAGATCACCTTCTCTTAAACTATCATGCACCCTTTGTAGAACTAGAAACTTAAAACCATGATTGCAACCTGCCTCCATCACATGTCTGACTTGTACACTGGTACATTTCTTGCTGCGTATGTCATTAAGATGTTCTAATTCCCTTTCCTTTAACATACAATTTGTTTTACCAATGTAAAAACATTCACATACTAAGCTTCTAGCCATATACACCATATTTCTTGTACAACAATCTGCATAGAATGAAAGATCTATACATTTCTTAGTCACTAGATGTATAACTGTATGGGCTGTCCAAATGTTAGGGCATGCTTTACATGTCCTACAACAGTAAGTACCAATACGTTGTGACATAGTGTGTACACGATGCCTATCATGCTTATAACAGAGTCGTTGTTTCAAACTTTTACAATTCTTGAAACAAAATCTAGGTTCTGATTCTATCACCTTACACATTCTTTCATCTGTTAACAGAATAAGCCAATTATGCTTAATAATGTCACAAACTTTATTCACTCCTCCAGAATACGTCAGACATATCCTATTGCCTGAACTGACCTCCTTGGCTATGGATCCTTCATCCATTATTAGAGTGGATTCCGAGAAGTAAGGTTTCACTTTATTACTATCCATTGTGTCTATCTTCTCCATGGCACTGTCTATCTCCTTTCCTTTGTAGCCTTTGTCCATAAGATCAATCGTAAGTATACAAAGAGCTTCTTGTAGTGAATCTGCATCTGTGTGCAATCTCTTGCATCTAAGTACTTGATTGAAAACTACATTCCAAGTAGTGTGTCTTGGATGCATACTCGATTTGTGCAAACTTTTGTTTCTTCTACACTTCTTCCGATGCTGTTTACTGGAGAGATTCCCTAGCATGTTTTTATTTATCATAGTATCAGGAAAGCTAATAATTTCCCTAGAATGTTGCATGCTAAATGACAGATAAGTGGTGCTGTTTTCTAAATAAGATACAAACTCTTCAAGACTTTCCATATTACCATGCCAAATAAAAAAGATGTCATCCACAAAACGTTTGTAGAAAGTCACGTTCTGCAAATACATTTTTACTAAAAACAAGCTCTCTCTCCCAATATGCAAGTACTAAACTGGCATACGAATTTGCACATGCTGTGCCCATAGCTACTCCTACTATCTGGAGAAAATAGTCAGATTCAAATAGGAACACATTGTTTTCTAGAATTAATTCCAATAGGGCACAAATCAAATTGATTTTCATGTTACCATATGTGCTTTCTTTAACCAAAAACGGTCTCATATTCTCTATTCCTTCTTCATTAGGAATAACTGTAAATAAAGAGTTTACATCTAGCGTAACAAATAGCACTTCTTTAATAGTTGTCTCATCTCGCTCTTTAGCCCAGACATAAAGTTGTTCTAGAAATTGCTTACTATCTCTCAATACAGTTCCTACTGTATCTAAAATACATCTAAGTTGCTTCTCAACGTATATGGACGGAGGTTCAGTGAGCCAACCTCTCCCCGATACTATCAGTCTAAACGGCGGATTCAAAGGATCTTTGTGTACCTTAGGTAACCCATAGACAACTGGTATGGTAGGATGTTCTACAGAAAAGTATGTATAAAGAGAGTAATTTATTTGATCTGTCATTAACAAGTCATATACAAAGAAATGTAATCTATTTATAATACCATTGATCTGATATTTCTGCAAAACTACATAGACAGTATCAACAAATAACATATCACGCATTCTGTCTATCAAAAACAACAATGCCCCCTCCTTTATCTGCCGGTCTTATTATCAAGTGGTCAGCTCTCATTAATGAATTTAAAGCCTCATGCTCTTTAAAAGACAAATTAATATAACCAAGTTTACTATTCTCATAAAACCTTTTCCTTATGTCATCTTCACAAATTTTAACAAAAGTTTCCATAGCCGGAGAATTATCAGGTATAAATGTACTAGGTTTTTTAAAAACACAAAAATCATTAACAGTGGTGTCTTCATTCAAATAAATACTTCTAAGCATAGTATTCCTAGTAAACACATTCAGTTCTATTAATGTCTCTATTAAATCCAATTTAGTTGCAGGTATAAAAGACAGACCTTTATTTAGTACTGATATTTGCTCTTCACCAAGTTCAACTGAAGATAAATTAAAAACTAAATTATTTATCTGTGATTCCTTGTTAAAGGGCCTGTTACAGTCTGACTTCTCAGTTGGACTGGAGGGTCTGTTTTCAGTCTCATCCCTCTCTTGTGACTGCGTGATCTTTTACACATTTTCCTGTCTTATGGGTAGTGCTTTTTCTACAAAAGCTGAAGAGAGTCTATTTAAATTATTCGTGTCCAATACTGCCTCTACCCCCAGTTTACTAAGTACTTTCGGTCGCACTACAGTTCTACTGGTGCATTCGAAACTGGGTCAGTTGTTGTAACACTACCACAAAAGTTAGTACCTTCTACTACATTAGTCTCAGAAGATGCATCATTTATGGAATTTAACGGTTCATTCATGTTATCGCACATAACACTACTGTTGTCATTCATAGGCGTTTCAGAAATGAACGCTTCTTTATTAGCACTCACAATTTACAGTACTTACTTCTCCTTCAGCGCTCGTTTCAGTGGCTAAGGTCAAAAAAATACCTAGCCCATCTGTGTGTTGCTTACTGCAGTCAATACCTTGCAAAATCTGTTCTCGAACATTAGAGGTACTGTTTTGTACTCCCTTTTCTGCGAGTGTAGCCTTTGAGAGTAACACATCCACTGTTTGCGCTTGAGCCAGGATTGTGAGCCCTGTACGCTTATCTTTCATGACAGCTGATTGCTCAGACGCTTGTGACATACTGGCTTGTACTCCCTCAATGTTAGACTTCCCTCGAGGGCAAACGTGGTTCTGATGACGTTACACCTTCTCCTGCTTCCTCTATTGGTGCCGTCTCGGAAATCAACGTAATCTCTCCGTAGTTTCTTGACTTTCTCTTTTTCTAGCTTCCTTTCATAAAAGGAAATGTTTAGTAGCAGCTCATCAAGCAACTGCCCATATGTTTCTCTCTTGAAGTAGTTAGATAGATATAGAGTCAAAACATCAATATCTTTTGCCAGGGTGACCTCTTCAGAGACAAAGTAATTATTCAAAAGTACCATATAGTCCAAGCTCAATTGTAAGTTCAGAACTTGCCATCTCTTAAGGAGCTCAGGTAGGCTATCACCATACGAGGGCATCTTGAGCACTCAAAGCCCTCTTGGAATTATTTTATAGTGTATGGCAGCTTCAAAATGATACTGCTGCCACAATAAACGTTTATATTTATACAACTTGTTTTCTAGCTCTTTCAGAGCTTTTTTAAACATAGCCATTTCATTATAGTCTATACTCATATCTGCTATATCTTCGTCATTAAAAGTAACACACATAAGTGGGTTAGCAGACATAGTGGTGCTGAGTCTTTGTTTAGTATCTACTAGAGAAAATCATAAGGCCTTCTTCACATATGTCTGCAATCTCAAAGGAAGCACCCACATTTTTTCAGAACTGGTGATCAAAGACATAGCCAATCTACTGGCTGATGAATTCAGTGAAAACTTCTCCCCTCTGTCCCCCCATCAGTAAATCAGGGCATCCCCAGTAGCTGCCCCCACCCCTTATCTCTCTGGGACAGTTCATTGCTGCACTGTCAAAGGCAAAAAATACAGTCGCCATGGGAACCGATAACATCACAGGCTGCATCCTACATGAACTCAGGCATGAACTTGCAGCATCATTAGGCACCCTATTCAACCAAAGCCCAAGTACTGGCTTTGTCCCAGCTGAGTGGAGGACAGCCACTGTCATCCCTTTACACAAAGATGGAGTGTCCAACGATCCAGGAAATTATAGACCCATCAGCCTAACTAGCCTGCTCTGCAAAGCCATGGAGCAGATTATCATGAACCTTATTAACAGGGACATTGGCAACCTCCAAACACTCGACCCCACACAGTTTGGCTTAGTCAAGGGGAGGTCATGTCTGCTAAATCTGGTCAACTTCTTTGAGACAGTCACCAAAGCCATGGACGAGTGGAAGATTGTGCATACCACCTACCTTGACCTGGCCAAAGCCTTCAACACTATTCCCCACTTGGGCATAGTAGATAAACTCACTCAACTAGGTATCTATTCATATGTTATCAGATGGGTAGCAAACTGGCTCACTGACAGAATCCACCTAATCAAAATAGGGGAAGCCACCTCAAGCAGTAGACCCGTAACTAGCAGCGTACCCCAGGGATCAGTCTTGGGGCCTCTGTTAATCGGGATATAGTTCTCTGAGGTGCAGGCCAAAACCAGTGGGCTATGGCTGACCAAGTCTGCAAATGGCTACAAGCTGGGAGCAGTCATCAATTCCCTAAGTGATGTGGACATCCTCCAAGAGGGTCTCACCCAAACAAATGACTGGTGTCAGAAACATGGCCTCAAGCTGAATGCCAAAAAATGCATTATCATCCTCTTTGGGGACAGTGATGTCCCCACATATCACATTAATAATGTCTAAGTACACAATCAGTAGTGAGAGATCTGGGCACCCAAGTTGATAGCAACCTGATGTATGACCACCATGTTGCTTCTGTTGCACGGAAAGCTTTCTACATGACCCACTTCATAAGTAAGGGCATCTAATCCGGGGACAAAGAGGTCATAACATCCCTGTACTCTTCCCTTACAAGGCCAATTATTGAGTACAATGCCCCCTTTGGCATGTACCTCGCAAAGCACATGCAACAGCTGGAGAGACCACAGATTTTTCTCACCAGGAGAATCCAGGGCTTCAAACACCTACCCTACACAGATAGGCTAAAAGCCCAGTCCCTCTACTCAGTTTCATAAAGATTCCTCAGATGTGACATCTGTCTGGCATACAAAGCAATCTCAGACCCCACCTTGACAGGACTGCTGCATATTTGGAAGTCAAGCTCCACTCGAGCAACCCATATGTGCAACCGCAACCTGGTCGTGATATCAATAGGACTTGTTGGCGGGACAGATTTGTGTCCCAGAGACTCCCCCATCTGTGGAACAGACTCCCTCCCCATGTCAAGAAGAGTACCTCATTATCCCTTTTTAAGCGCAACCTGGACAACTGGATGGGAAACATAAAATACACTCCTGGGATTCCACCTGCAACCCTGCTGGACAGGGCTCTGGCTGCTGACTTGTCTACACATGGGCTAAACTCTTGGCCAGGCTTATAAGGGCCTCAGGGCCAATAGCCTCATAACCTCCTATGATCTTATGTCTGACCTGTGCTTTAAGCTAAGAACTAAAAACATTTTCACTACTTCTATATGGTGACAGTATACATTTCCACCATATTCACCTTCTCAGCCAGTCAAGATATAAAATAAGATAATAATCAAGAGGTTGTGCAACACGAACGACACCAGAAAAACGTATAATCACAAAAGTGTCGTAGTCAGCAAAGCAAGCAACTGATCCGGTGGAAAAACAGTTTATTAAGACAAGCCACAAAATAGTTAAGCACTTTCATCCATCCCTGGACTAGTTCAGAACTTTAAGTTAGTTCTGAAGAAGTCCAGGGATGGATGAAAGCGCTTAACTATTTTGTGGCTTGTCTTAATAAACTTTTTTCCACTGGATCAGTTGCCTGCTTTGCTGACTACGACACTTTTGTGATTATAAAATAAAAGATAACTGGAAAGTGAATACTGTTTCCACCACCACTGATTCCCCAGGAAATTAGGAAAACATGTAAAAAAGGAGAGAGACAGTGAATAAAAACACATAGAGGCAGGAGGTAGCAAAGACACATTTGAGTGCAGAGGACAGTCCAGTAATGGTCAATATAGCTAGACAACATGGTTGAGTCCCAGATGAGAGCACTTTAATGGTCAAGATTGACAAACTCTATGCAGAGATGGTGCAGATAGAGGATACCTTTATGGAATATATAAAGAGGACAAATAAAAGAACAGGTAAAATTGAGGAAGCCATAAATTGGCATGCAGACGAGATTGAAAAATTGCAAATAAGGGAATCAGAGCAGCAGACAAAAGTGGAAGAATTGAGATGGGTGGCAAAAAAAACATATGCTGAAATTTCAAAAACTTGAAGACAGGGAAAGAAGGGAGAATGTAAGAATTTCAAAAATATCAGATGGGTCAGGTTGAAATATTTGAGACCGCTCCTGGCACAATGAACTGGCATAGAAAGGAGAAAATATTGTGAAACAAAGCCCACCGAGTCGCTGCCCTATCAAGTAGGAATATGAGATTTCCAGACCAATTTAACTTAAAGTTCAACTATCAATTGAAGAAAAATATCTTGAGCAGGCTGTGGCAAAACAGGAACATGCTTTTAGTGGGCTAACAAAGAGCTTTTGTTGATCATGATTTCTCCTTGGAAAATGAGACTTAAGAGAAGTCACTATACTCCTTTTTTAAAACTTGTCAACAATTAAGGTCTTCACTTCAAGATGGTATCCCCGTCGACATTGAAAATATTTTTCCCACAAGGTACTAAATCATTTGCCAGTGTAGATGGTCTACAGAGAGAGATGGAAAGTTACAAACAATTCTAAAACTAAAATGAAAATCACAGCCAAATAAGAAAGGAAGGGCAACCTTACACTGAAGGAAGTAAGTTGCAGCATAACAGATGGCCTTTGAAGACATTTCCAGTCTTTAGAAGGAAAATGGAGGACAGGTAAAGAGCAGCAGACATGCAGATCACTGGAGAGTGTAACTGCAGAGAAGATATTGGTAGAAGAGATAGACAAGTCAGGGGATCACTCTTAAAACTAGAATTAAACGTATTACAATAGTGATTGACCTACAGTAGTCAGCTCAAAATCATAGCACTGTCTGACAATAACCTGATCGACGACATGGCAATAAGCTTGAGAAAGGAAATGAGAACCACTACATTAGTACGTGAGAAGGAAGAATGCTGAGGTAGCTTTAAATGGTGACTTTTTGACTTTATGTAAAAATAAATAAGTAACTTTTTCTTTTAACTATCTTGACTGAATTAGTTAGACAAAGCATAATATGATGTCAAAGTTTAACACGAGGATTGCTTAGTGCTGTCTTGTGTCTTATGGGGGAACAGTTAAAACATTTATTTTACTCTGTTACAAAAGGTTTTCCTTTAATTGTTTTCTTTTTCTTCAACACTGCATAAATGAAATGGCAAGGGAGCAAGGTAATAATATAGAAGACAGACAGAGGGAGAAAGGGAAACACTAACAATTTAAGTAAACGTGATAGGACAGGACACCAAGTTTAACCTCATGTACTGGCTTACAAGAAGGAATTAAAGAAGTTTAAATCTAAGTTACTCTACTTTTAGGCACAGGAACAGGCACAAAGCAAGTACAAACTATTAAGCAAACAGGTAATAGTGAAAGGAGCTTGTATACAAGGATTTGGTATGTGGGGATGGGAAGGTAGTTTCTTCAACCCCCATGAGTCAGGAAATCAAAGTATAAACTATATGGAACTGACTTAGGTAAACAGAAGATACTGTTCAACTTATGAAGAGGGTGTTTTAAGAACTGATGAAGATTATAAGTCGAAATAAAACAAATAGAAATCTAGTCAAACTGCTGAGGAGGTAGAACAAACAAAAGGAAGGCAACTGAATAAAGGACAAAAGCATTGTGTAGTTGCTAATACATGAATTGACTGCACGTGGGAGGAGTGGGTTAGACATGACCAAAGCTGTTTTCCCGCTAAAAGTATGTTAAGTAGCTTTTGTCTGTACACAACTGTTCAAGCCGCCTATATAAAAATAAAACAGGAAACAGTAATTAAAATGAAAGACAGAGGGGGAAAAGAGAGAAGGAGCACTGAGTGTGATGAAGACAAAACTGAGAAAAAAGTAGGGTAGCAACAGTTTAGATATGACACACAATATAGATCATGGCAAAACAATTATCATGGAATGTCCCACTCACCAGGCTGGGCAAGGAGAAAGTCACAGACAGCTGTCTGTCCTGTGTCAGGATTCATCAGATCATGCATGCACTCAGGTCACTCAGCAACAAGTACCATTATGAATGACATAGTTCATGTTGGAGTGAACAACCTGAGACGTACCTCACTGAACTATATGAAGAGAGACATGATTGAGCTCTCTGAGTATGTGTCCCAGGCAGATATGTCCCTAGCCTTGAGCAGCATACTACCCTCACCTAGAATGTTGCTACAGTATAATGACCGATTTCAATAGTTGGCTTAGTTTTTGGTGTCATTCAAAAGGGATTCAGTTTCTGTCAGTCTGAAAAGTCATGGTCAACAGACCTCATGGCTTTTGCCAGAGACTGTTTACAGCTGGCACCCCTAGGCTTTTGGCTGCTGGCAAAGGCTCTTGCCTCCCCCATAGTGCCTTTTTAGGTAAGGTCTCAAAAATAAACTTACCGACGTTAAATTTGTCAATAAAAACAAAATAAGGGTCATGTTGCTAAACACTAGGAGCTTAAACCAAAAAACTGCACACCCTGGAACCACTTCTATCATTAGAAGATGTAAGTGTCTGTGCAGTCACAGAAACCTGGTTCAAGACCTCAGACAGCACCCCTGCCTTGCAGACTGCAAAATGAATGTGTGAGAACCAAAGGAGGTGATGTTTCTATCTATATTAGAGATAAATATACCTCCTATCTAGTTAGACCGAACAACTCCGTGGAGTTACTCCAAGTTCAGATTACTGTGGGTAAGACCCCCATTGAAGTCATAGCCAGTTATAGATCCCCCCTCCATGGGTCATGACATGCACAAAGCCTACTTGATCAAACTGGAGTCAATACAAATATTCCCAAATGCTCTGATTATGGGGGATTTCAATTATTCCACCATCAAATGGGAAGCCTATGCTAGCCCTAACTCACTAGTGCAAAATTTCCTTGACTTTGTCAGCTCAAATGCCCTGGAAACAAATTGCTCATACCCTGACAAGAGGAACAAATATACTAGATATGGTCCTCACTAACATGTCAAATAGATGCACTACCACAACTGTCAGACTCTCATTGATTAAATCTGACCACATATCAGTCACTAACACCAGAACTCACAAAGGGTGAAATCAGACTAAAACAACTTAATCAAGGCAAAACTATACCTTCCTAGGTGAAGGTATAAATGCATTCCAAGCCCCACCCCCAGCTGGAAGTGTTAACTACACCAAAGCTTACACTAAATCCCTGTACAATCACTTGCATAAGTGTATAATCTCGGCTGTACCAGAAAGAATCAAAGCCAGAGCCCCATGTGAAAACAAGCTGCCATGGTGGACATCCAGCATCAACAAACTTTACAATAAAAGCAAAAAGGTTGCTGTCCAAGAAAACAGAGGTGAGGCCCCAACAATGGAAAAGCACCCTCTCCTCAGCCTCAACAGGCAAATAAGAGAACTTCTCAAATTCTCTAAGGGCTTCTTTGAGAAAAACTTAGCAAGCACAGCCAAGGATATCCATAAGGCCTTTTAAAACTATGTATATAGCCTAAAAGGTAAGACCCAAGCATGTTCAGAACCACTGACTAACAATATCACATAAACTGACCCCACAGAGATAGCCAACCTGCTAGTGAATAGTTTTGGTGAAAATTCCACTCCCTTATCCTCTCCAAACTTATCACAAACCTTACTCCAAACTCCCCTCCACACTACATATCTAAACAGCAGGTCATTAAAGCCTTGTCCAAGACAAAAAATACAGCCTGTATGAGACCAGACAGCATCCCAGGCTGTCTTCTAAACAGGCTAAAACATGAACTAGCATTACCATTCAGTACCCTTTTCAGTCATAGCCTTAGGGATTATAGGGATAATGGGGATTAAAGATAGTTATGAGACAGTACTGCTGTGAAAGTACTTACCATAACCTTAGATGTCCTTCTCTTCTATATGCTGCTGTATTCGTGATATCAGAGAGTTTGCCTCTGATGAACTCTCGTACGTCTGGCTGTTATACAAAAGTTAAATGCTATCACTAGGGTGTGCGCAAAGTCCTGCTCCTCTCTCTCTGACATCAGTTGTAAACAGATGTCAGGTATAAAGCGTACGTCAGCACGGACCTTCCTCAGAACTGAATGCCACCGGAATTAGCTACTTCTAGGACTGCTTCGGCCACCATTTTCAAACCCCTAGTGCCTAAGGACTCGGTCGGCATTTTTTCTACACAAACGGTCCTTCCACCCCACCTGTCCCTACCTCGAACGGCTCAATCTGTGCTGAAAAGAAAATATCACCCTGAAAACTTAAAGAAAAGCATTCCTGCACTGTCCCTTGCTAAGGAAAAGGGCTGCAAGGTCTATATCTAAGTGTAACTGTTGTGCTAATAGATTACTTGGCTAAACTGGGTCTACGGCTAGCCTAGGGTCCATAGTAAAAGACAGCTTAACAGTCTTAGACTCCCTAGTCAGTCTGCTGTAATAAGTAATAAAATAAGCATTCTACAGCTCAAACAGCCTGTATAACACATTCCCCCTACTTACTTCATCTCACAGTTGCTAAAGAAATAACAAATCTTCTTCTTCTTTCGGCTTTTCCCAGTTAGGGGTTGCCACAACAGATCACCTTGTTCGCTCATGATAGGCAGTGGAGTTTTACGGTGTCGAGTTGTCAGCCCGGTGCCCAACCTTCCACAGAAGGCACACACACACGCACACACTCACACCTAGGGCCAATTTAGAGTGTCCAACCCACCTGCAGCATGTCTTTGGGATGTTGGAGGAAACCGGAGTACCCGGAGGAAACCCATGCGACCACAGGGAGGACAAGCAGACTCCGCACAGAAGGCACCCCAGCCGAGGATCGAACCGGAGAACCTCTTGCTGTGAGGCAGCAATGCTAACTACTGCACCACCGTGGCCTGTACAAAATTCAGGTTAAAAGCTTGCTTACTCTCAACAGTCAGTAAAATTGTCTGGTTAAACTACAAACTTTGTTTAATACAATATTGAGTAAAACACAGCTCACTTTAAAAGAATTGAGTAAAAACACTGTAAAGTTTTATTCTTTAAGCCTGCATACTCACAGACCGTGGAAATCCTTGTAGCTTGGTACAGCCAATCAAAATCTTGATTTTCCACCCCATGATGCAAGATTACTTCTAGGACTGCTTCGACTGCCATTTTCAAACCCCTAGTGCCTAAGGACCCAGTTGGCGGTTTTTCTACACAAATGGTTTGCTAAAACTGTTGTTTTTGTGCTTTTCACTGATTATGTGGTAAAGAAACAGCTAAAAAAGCTAAGAGGCGTGCATAGCAATGTTTTTTTCTAATTTGCAAAACCAGTAGAATGTTTAAAAAATGAGTGGAATTGCCTGTAAAGTTTGCTAGCCAGGAGTGATTTTCTATGCATATTTATTGAATGCATGTGGTAATTTTAATTTGGCGACTTAGGTTGATGTGATATACTATTATGCTGGTTCAAGAATCATGAACAGAAGTGTTTCCTAGCATTTAGTAAGTGGATTTAGCTGTACTGCCTTAATGCTGTAACTAATGATTGCATAAAACCACATAGGAAAAGATGTGTAAAATTCACTTAACTTGCCTGTGCTGTAAACTACTGCTCTGACTGAGCTGCAATTGAGTATAGAGAAATGCAGAAGCTGTGGAACTACTAATATTAATGAATGCCCTGCCTGAATGTATAATACTGTTTGCATGCTGTTATGTTAGCCATGTTCCATATAGAATCCACACACTGATTCTATGTACCTTACCAGGTCTTTCCACCCCACCTGTCCTTATCTTGAATGGCTCAATCTGTGCTGAAAAGAAAATATCATCCTGAAAACTAAAAGAAAGGCATTCCTGCACTGTCCCTCGCTAAGGAAAAGGACTGCAAGGTCTATATCTTAAGTGTAACTGTTGTGCTAATAGATTGCTTGGCTGAACTGGGTCTACGACTAGCCTAGGGTCCATAGTAAAAGATATCTTAACAGTCTTAGACTTCTTAGTCAGGCTGCTGTAATAAGTAATAAAAATAAGCATTCTACAGCTCAAACAGCCTGTATAACACGCTCCCCTGCTTACTTCATCTCACAGGTGCTAAAGAAATAATAAATATATGTACAAAATTCAGATTAAAAGCTTGCTTACTCCCAACAGTCAGTAAAACTGTCTGGCTAAACTACAAACTTTGTTTAATACAATACTGAGTAAAACACAGTTCACTTTAAAAGAAATGAGTAAAACTGAGTAAACTGTAGTTCACTTTAAAAAGAACTGAGTAAAAACACTGCAAAGTTGTATTCTTTAAGCCTGCATACTCACAGACCCTGGAAATCCTTGTAGCTTGGTATAGCCCCGCTCGGGCTAGCTCTGCACCCCATCCTGCCCCCAAATCCCAACCGCCCCCACTAGTGTTAAATTTAAGCCCAATAAATCACCCCCCCCCTTACAACCTATCATACATAATCCACACATCCATACACCACCCCATACACCACCTCTTCCTGCCAACAACCCTCTCAATTCTCCATCTACACTCCTTACCAAGTACCACTACTATTAAGATGAGACCAATTATGTTCCTCTCAGTTATACTGTCTGGGCTATATCTCATCACCATCTATGTAAACCAGCCCTATCCTGGCTTTCACCACCCCATATCTCATACCATCTCTGCTCCCACTTTGAGTGAATCAGAACAACCCCTAGCTCACTACAAACCTGTCCTCTCCACTTTTAACAACCACCAACTAATGGTCCATCTCCCCCAAAACTAGATATTATCATAAAATAATAAGTAAAGCACTGAAACTAATAATCACTGTACAAATTACTCTGAGGGATGGAGACATCCACACTAACCCTGGACCCACCCTTCCCACAATAAAAGTGTTGTGAAGCTGTTTAAGGATTTTGAAAATTATGTCAAATTCAAGTACAAGACCTCGCCGTATTGTGCGTCGCCAAAGAAATCATGTTGAGAGAACTGCGGCCCGAGATACTCTGATTTTTTCATCGCTGCAAAGTGCACAACACTGCATTGAGAATCAAGACTATGGAACTGCCTATGCTCACTATCTGCTTGTGTTGTCTCTTGCTCCAGAACTGAAAGAAACTGCTAAAGAGTCATTCCGATTTACTTTGGTTAAGTGGGCAGATGAACTAGATGCTCTAAGCCATATTCAAGACTTATTTGATTGCTTTGGGCAGGCCCTGGAGCTCTTTCCAGATGATGAAGTAATTCACAATTGCATGGGTGAACATCTTTTCAGTGAGAGGTGTTCGTTGCAGCAGCAGTTTCTGGACAAGCGTTCCCATAGCAGCGAAGATGTTAGCAAAGTGAAGTACCTGATGGCTGAGTGCCTCGTACAGCTGCATCGTCAGCAGGGTCCATCTGATGGCGGTGAAGCAGACAGCATACCACAGCCAGCATGTCCATTTGTTGGCGGTGAAGCAGATGACGGCATACCACAGCCAGCAGGTCCATCTGATGGAAGTGAAGCAGATGACAGCATACCACAGCCAGCACGTCCATCTGATGGCGGTGAAGCAGATGACAGCATACCACAGCCAGCAGGTCCATCTGATGGAGGTGAAGCAGATGACAGCATACCACAGCCAGCAGGTCCATCTGATGGAGGTGAAGCAGATGACAGCATACCACAGCCAGCAAGTCCATCTGATGGAGGTGAAGCAGATGACAGCATACTAAAGCCAGCAGGTCCATCTGATGGAGGTGAAGCAGATGACAGCATACCACAGCCAGCAGGTCCATCTGATGGCGGTGAAGCGGATGACAGCATACCACAGCCAGCAGGTCCTTCGAATGGCGGTGAAGCAGATGACAACATACCACAGCCAGCAGGTCCATCTGATGGCGGTGAAGCGGATGAAAGCATACCACAGCCAGCAGGTCCATCTGATGGCAATGCAGCAGATGACAGCATATCACAGCCAGCAGGTCCATCTGATGACAGTGAAGCAGATAACAGCATACCACAGCCAGCAGGTTCATCCGATGGCAGTGAAGCAGATGACAGCATACCACAGTCAGCAGGTCCATCTGATGGCAGTGAAGCAGATGACAGCATACCACAGTCAGCAGGTCCATCTAATGGCAGTGAAGCAGATGACAGCATACCACAGTCAGCAGGTCCATCCGATGGCACTGAAGCAGATGACAGCATACCACAGTCAGCAGGTCCATCCAATGGCACTGAAGCAGATGACAGCATACCACAGCCAGCAGGTCCATCTGATGGCAGTGAAGCAGTTGACAGCATACCACAGCCAGCAGGTCCATCTGATGGCAGTGAAGCAGTTGACAGCATACCACAGCCAGCAGGTCCATCTGATGGCAGTGAAGCAGATAACGGCATACCACAGCCAACAGTGGAATGTCAAGAAGATGTGGATTGCTGTCCTCCTCAACACCATGAAGGACTTGAACAGACACCATTAATCAGAAATGGTAGTGATGAGGGACTCTTTAGGAGCCCGAACCATGCAGCAGAGGGCAGTATCAACATACCCACAGAGTGGGGCACTGTCATTGAAGAGCCCACTGCCATCAGTTTTGTAAGTGCCCTTAAAATTCCAGGTGTGTTGGAGTTTTCCCTCTGCTTACTATTTGCCAAGCTTGTCAGCTACACCTTCCTTTACTGGCTACCACTGTTCATTCCCAACGTAGCACATTTGGATTCAAAAGGTGCTGGAGATATTTCTACGCTCTTTGATTTTGGAGGAATTTTAGGTGGGATAATTGCAGGTATAGTTTCTAACTACACAGGAGGGAGAGCGACAATCTGCTGTGTGATGCTCACTGTAGCAGCTCCCATGTTGTTCCTGTATAACAATATCGGTCAGAATGGAATAGGAACCACAATTGCTATGCTGATTGTGTGTGGAGGTCTGGTGAATGGTCCATATGCTCTCATCACTACAGCCATCTCAGCTGACCTGTTTCAGCTCCTGCTTCACATCTGGAATACATTTTGGATTGCACCTGGTTTCTACAACAAGCTTTCTGTACTTTTTAAGGGACCAAGATGGGGACCAGGAAAGCTAAGACTGGGTCTTCCAGAGGAAATTCCCAAGGTTTGCTGTACTTTGAAAGTAGAACCGGTATACCCGAAAAAGAAAAACAGTAATTCTTCAGATATGGGACTGATGCACAATTATCAGTACAAGCAGAGGTCATTGTCACCTTTTTATGCAAATGTCCGAGAGCAGCGAACAAGACATGGTGGTTACATTGGTGAAACTGGTGGACTTTCAAGAGAAAAAGAGCGACCTTTGGAACATTACAGTTTGCATGATGAGCGTAGCACTTCATACACACACCAATCTCATACACACCCCCACCCTCTCTCATACATACACCACACCTCACACATCTATACTACAATGCCTACCTTCCCACAGCAAGCTCTACTACTATCTACCCTTTTAATATCCCTAACCTACATTACCCAACTTAGCGTCCACACCAATACATACCTACCTCTAACCACACACACCACCACCTCACACCCCCCAGATATATCCCACTCATATTCACAGATCTCTCCAGAACTTTACTCCTCCAGCCCGTCCAATCTTTTCAAACGCTCCTTACTCCCTACATCACAATCTCCTCACCCCACTCTATCTACTTTCTCTAAGACAACCCTCCCCCCAAAAAAACATACTTCCCTTTATCCTCTACTTTTCTTCAATCAGCTCCTCTCTCATATCTCACTCTCTCTGTCAGGTGACATCCACCCTAACCCAGGCCCAACCCCTACCTGTACCCACCCTAACCCAAGTTCTAATCAACACAAACACAAGACTATCCGTCTCATGACCCTAAATGCACAAAGCCTCCATAATAAAATCCCCAACCTTCATGCCTGGCTCTCTTACAACCAGCCAGACATAACCGCTGTCTCTGAGACCCGGCTCAAACCCTCCATCAGAGATAATAAAATCCTTCCTCCAGGCTACCACATTATACGCAATGATAGAACTCATAGAAAAGGAGGTGGCGTAGCAATTATCTACTCCTCCACTCTCACTTTTACTCCATTGACCAACCCCATCCCAACATTTGCCAATGCAGAAATGACAGTAGGCTTTCTAAAACTTAACAATTATAAATCCATCTGCATCTGCTCCATCTACATCCCACCCGGAGACAATACCAAAACTCTGGAAGACATCCTCTCTTGGTTTAACTCAAACATCAAATATGAAACCTATATTCTTGGTGATGTAAATATTAACTGGACCTCCTTCCTCATAGATACCCCATCTCACTCTATCAACCTCTACAATTTCACCCAACTAACAGACCTCCCTACTAGGCCAAACAAAGATGGTTCCTCCGGTACCATCTTAGATTGGATATTAACAACACATCCCAACCGTATCTCGAAAGCTGGTGTAATACCAGACCCCCTAGGCGACCACTTACCAGCCTTCACTGACCGCCTATCCTCACACACAGAAAAACAACACATTTTCAAACAATCCCGTAACCTATCTTCCTTCAACCCCAAAATCTTCTCTGAATGCCTCAAGGTTACTAATTGGTCCCCACTGAAAATCCTTCCACTAGATAACGCAGTCACATATTTTAACCAAACCTTCCTTACCTTACTTGATAAAGTAGCCCCTTTACAAACCAAATGTATCAAAACAAATTCTTGCCCCTGGCTATCCCAAGAAACTAAATTGATAATCACTCAGAGAAACAAAAAGTGGAAACTGTACCAAAAACAGAAAAACCCCACCACCCTCCAAGAATATAAACAACTTCGTAACCTGGCCAAAAAATCAATAACAAAAGATCGCAAAAACTACTACAGCAGTCTGCAATACAAACACTCAAACAATCCAAAGAAATTCTGGACATCCATCTCTTCAATACTCAACCCTGGTAATACTTCCAACCCCTGCCCCAATCCCAACCTCTCGTCTTGAAATGGCCACTACCTTTAACACATTTTTCATTGATTGTATAGCTAAATTATCCTCCACTTTCCCCAATCCATCCATCAATACTAACCCCTCACCCTGCACCCCAAACCCTCTCTCTCACCCCCCTCCTCCACCGCTATTCTCACTTAAACCTGTCTCCACCTATACTATAAAAAGACTACTGCAAAAGCTAAAACCATGCCGCAATGCCCCTGACAACCTTCCAGCAAATTTTCTTCAAATATCAGCCGAATCTATAGCCTATCCCATATCCATACTCATTAATAGATCCATTCAGGAATCCTATGTACCGGCCATCTGGCGTTATGTATACATAATTCCTCTCCACAAAGGTGGTAAGAACACAGACACTACCAACTTCAGACCCATAGCTATACTCTCTCTCTCTAAAATTCTAGAGAAAGCCATCCACTCCCAGCTCATGCCCTACCTAATCCAGCACAAACTCCTCTCTCCCACCCAGCACGGCTTCCGCCCAGGCCACAGCACCATGACAGCCCTCATTTCCTTCCTCGAAACAGTCAACCTAGCACGTGAGAGTGGCAAATATGTATCTTCTCTTTTTCTTGACCTCTCAAAGGCATTCAACACTATTTCCCATTCCCTCCTCCTGTCCCAGCTCTCACACTTGCATCTATCTCCCTCAACCCTAGACTGGTTTTCCAGCTACCTTTCTACGCGCCAGCAGGCTGTACAATGGAAAGAGTCAACCTCCCCTTTCTTACCTACACCCACAGGAGTTCCCCAAGGATCAGTACTTGGCCCCCTGCTCTTCAACTTATTCATTAACAACTTTCACCTCTCCATCCCTGAAGCCTCAGTCATCCAATACGCAGATGACTCCACTATCATCTGCTCAGCCTCCTGCCCCTCCAAACATCTACTTAATACCAAAACAGCCTTCTCCAAAATTGAATCATGGATGCAATCGCATCACTTGGCCCTAAATGCCAACAAAACAAAGCTAATGATATTTACTCCCACTAAAACTTCCCAGTTCCACAAAGTCCAATTTTTCCATCAAAAGCCACAATAACACCCCTCTTGAAATCGTTCCTAGTACCAAACTACTTGGCATTACCATCGATGAAAACCTAAAATTCAACTCCCACATCCTCTCAGCAATCAAAAAAACCCACCAGAAAAACGGCCTCCTCTACAGACACTACTACCTTACTCCATCTTCCCGTCATACCCTTGCATCTACCTTCCTTCTCCCCTCTATCTTGTATGGTGCTCCCCTATTCTCCAACCTACAACTCGGACTCCATGCTAAACTTGAGGCCTGTTACAACAAAATCTGCAAATTTGCAACCAATTCTAAGAACTCTTCCCAACACTGTCACTCCCTACACACCCTAAACTGGCTAGAACTCCACAACCACCTAAAGTACCTACAACTTACAACAGCCCACAAACTCATCTTTACACCAGCAGAATGCCCCTCTCTTGCTAAATCTCTAACACCCTACACACCTACCCGTACCCTGAGATCCACAGGCCAAAACCTCCTGCATGTACACAAACCCATCAACCCAACTGGTAAACTACTACTATACCACACTATAGCCAAACTATGGAACAATCTCCCCACACCACTACGTAATATACCTAACCACAACAATTTCAAATCCATGCTTCTCTCCCATCTCTCCTCTAAATGGGAATGTCCTTCACATGCTCCCACCTAAAACTCCCACACTACTAACTCCCCACCTAAATCATCATTTCTTTGCCTACTTTAACTTAATTCAGAGATCTTGCTCAGAACACTTTTTCATAAATCTTTTGCATGCATGCCTCTGGCCTACCTTCCTCATATTCTCAAACTTTCATTGTTTGTTTTTCTTATCCATTGTACCCATAATATTGTTTTCCTCTGTAATATTGTTAATTTGTCTCTATTCGTATGTATTTGTATGTCTGTTTGGGGCTTTTCCCCTCGGGTCTCCACTGAAAAAGGGTAATTCTTACCCAGCTGGACCAACCCGGTTAACAAATGCAAATAAATAAATAAATAAATAAATAAGCTCCCAGCCCACTGCCACCTTCAACATATGGACAAATTCAAGGTCTCCTAACTCTCTCCTGACCTGTCACCTAAACATCAGGAGTATTAACAACAAGGTCCATAATCTTCATGCCCTTCTAGCCACCTACTCACCTGATAGTACAGTTTTGTACCTACCATAAATGTAGATGTTCGACTGTTCACCCTGCTGCAGTCATCACACTTGGGTTATCCTGTCGTCAGGCGGTCCTGCAGTCGGCCGGATTTCCAAAGTCTTGGTCCGACGTCGGTTGCTGTCGCCTCATCCCCGACGTCAGTGCGCCAGGGGTACATATATAGCAACCGACACCATTTTCTTCAGTTTTTCTTGCCCCAGATGTCAGGTGCCCCCAAAAAGGTGATCCAAATCAGTACCAAAAAGTGAGAACACTGTACAGACACAAAAACCCTTCAGCTATAAGCAAATACATCAGTAAGGCATAGCAGAGATTTAGCCAATAGATCAGAGGGGTTGGAGAGAGGGTAACCTGGACTGCAGCAGGGTGAACACTCAAACATCTACATTTATGGTAGGTACAAAACTGTACTATGTTCATCGTGTTACCCTGCTGCAGTCATCACACTTGGGTTGAGTCCCAAAGCTAAGGTAGGGTGGAGGCATTATAGAGGGTTAGAGGAGGCAATGAGTCCCTGCAGAACTGCAGTGGCGAAGCCTGCCCTGGACGTAGAAGTAAGTGGTAGTGTTTGGTGAAGGTGTGTACAGAACTCCAAGTTGCAGCTTCTAAAATTTCCTTGGTAGGAACCCCTCTGAGAAAGGCCGTAGAGGTAGCTGTTACCCTGGTAGAGTGGGATCTAATGGTAGGCGGAACTGGTTTCCCATGATGGATATAGCAGAAACGTATGCAATGGCCTATCCATTTAGAAATGGTTTGCTTGGAAATGGCCCTCCCTTGAGAAGCTGTAGCATAGGAAACAAAGAGCTGGTCAGTTTTTCTGAAAGCCTTAGTTTTATCCAAGTAATATCGAAGCTGCCTGTGAATGTCCAAGGAATGTAGGAGTCTCTCACCTTTGTTCTGTGGATTGGGGAAGAAAGTGGGTAGATGGATGGTTGGATTTAAAGCTACGCTGGAAACCACCTTCTTAGAGAAACTCTGTCTTGATGAAAAATTTACTTTTCTGAAGTACAAGCAAACACAGAAGGGTTATGGCTGACAAAGTTTGCAGATGACTGCAAACTGGGCGCCGTAGTTGAAAACACATCCGACACAGATATCCTTCAGAAGGGTCTCACAGAAACGGATAACTGGTGCCAGAGCCATGGCCTAAAGTTAAATGCCAAGAAATGCATAGTCATACCCTTCGGGAAAAATAAGGTTACCCCTAGCTACCATATAGGTGGCAATCCCCTGAACACAGAAGAAGTTATTAGGGACCTGGGAACCCAGGTTGACAGTAGCCTTTCATTCAACACTCATATTGCTAAAGTAGTTAGGAAGACCTTCTACATTGCCCACCTTATCATGAAGGGATTCACATCTAGATCAAGGGAAGTCATAGTCTCCCTGTACTCATCACTCATCAGACCAATGATCGAGTACAATGCCCCACTCGGAATGTATCTGACCCGACACTTGCAGCAGCTGGAGAGGCCACAAAAGTTCCTCACCAAAAGGATAAATGGTCTCAAAAATCTGTCTTATGCTGCCCGACTGAAAGAACTCCAGTTATATTCAGTTGCTTACCGCTTGCTCAGAGGTGACCTATGCCTGACATACAAGGCCATGTCAAACCCAGATTTGATGAACATGCTTCATCTCAAAAAATCTAGATCCCTCAGAGCCACAAGGGTGGGAGACTTAAACCTCGACACGGTTATTAATAGGACGTGCTGGAGGGATAGATTCATCACCCAAAGACTCCCTATGCTGTGGAACAAAATCCCGGTTTATGTGAGGCAGAGCACCTCGCTGGCCTTGTTCAAGAGGAATCTTGACCAATGGATGGGAGATCGCAGATACACCCCAGGGGTTACCTCAGTGTCACTGCTCGACAGAGGCACAGCAAAATAATGGGCATAGTTTCTCCAAACTAAAGGGGTGGCGTAAGCCACAAAACTATGGGCTAGGCTTATAAATGCCCTCAGGCAGATAGCCTAGTATGAACCTATGAACCTATGAAAAATGAGGAAAGGTTCCACTGCCATAAGTCCCTGTAATTTTGAAACTCTCCTAGCAGAAGTTATTGCCAGGACCAGGGCAGTCTTCCAAGATAGGAACTGAAGGTCTGCAGAAAAAGCTGGTTCAAAGGGAGGTAATGTTAGTTTTTCCAGCACAAAGTTGAGGTCCCATGTTGGTGTAGGAGCTCTTCTAGGTGGTCTAATGTTTTTGCCCCTCTGAGGAACTGCCTTAGGAGTGGATTTGAAAATAAAGGTGGATTTGTGTCGTAGTGAGCTGAAATAGCTGAAGCATGGATTTTAATTAAGGAGAAGGAAAGTCCTTTATGCAGCATCTCAGCTAAATACTGCAAAATGTGAGGCATATGAGGCTGAGTTGTGTCTTGGCCTTTAGCTTGGTTCCAAGCAGAAAACCTTTTCCATTTGTCCGAGTAAGCTTTCCTGGTGCTTGGCCTCCTGGCTTCTAGAATAACATCCAGTACTGCTTGTGAAAGAGGGGCTGGTTGGCTGCTTAATTGATTTGCCATGCAGCCAGGTTTAAGGTTTTGATCTGGCTGTGCAGAATCTGCTTGTCTTGCCGAGTGAGCAAATGAGGTATTTGAGGCAATATCCATGGTGGGCTGTGAGCCATATTCTTCAATAGTGGGTACCAGTGCTGGCGTGGCCAGTCTGGGGCTATGAGAACCATTCAAGGTTTCTCCTTTTTGACCTTCAAAAGAACCTTTGTGAGAAGAGGTAATGGAGGAAAGGCATATGCTGTCAGGTTTTTCCAACTGAAGGAGAGAGCATCCACTTTCCAAGCTTGTTGGTGGAATGTCCTTGTACAAAATTTTGTCAGCTGGTAGTTTTGAGGACTGGCAAACAGGTCTATATTTGGTAGGCCCCATCTTTGAGTTATTGCAAATATTTGAGGGTCTAGTTTCCACTCGTGGGGATCTTTGATGTTTCTGCTTAGGTCATCTGCCAATGTGTTTTTCTGTGCTGGCAGGAAGTGAGCTTGTAACTGGACTTGGTAGGTCAGAGCTGTGCTCCATAAGATTATTGCTTCCCTGCAAAGAGGATAGGAATGTGTGCCTCCTTGTTTGTTTACGTACCACATTACTGTGGTGTTGTCCGTCTTTATTGCCAGTTGTCCAGGCTGTAGTAGATCCTTGAAGGCTGTCAGAGCTTTCTGTACAGCTAGCATCTCTTTTTGGTTTATGTGCAGTTTTCTTTGTTCTGCAGTCCATAGGCCGTGAATGCACTGCCCTGCCATGTGAGCCCCCCAGGCATAGTCTGAAGCATCTGTTGTGATAGTTTGCCTGGGTGGGGGCAAGGTGAAAGGCTGACCCTTGTTGAGGTGACATGCCTGTGCCCACCTTAGAAATTCCTGTTGAAGGCAGGGCAGGAGAGATATCACTGTGTCCAAGCTGTGGCTGTGTTGAGACCATACGCTTTTTAGGTACCATTGTAATTTCCTCGTATGCAGTTTTGCAAATGGTATTATCAGAATGCAAGATGCCATGAAGCCCAAAGCTTGCAGAATTTTTCTTGCAGTTAATTGGGTCTTTGTTGCCATTGTCTTGAAATATTGAGTCAGTTGTAATTGCTCGTCTAGTGTAAGATAAGCCTTCTGGGCCGTTGTGTCCAAGCTGGCACCCAGGAATGTCATTTTTTGTGAGGGTACTAGTTTTGACTTCTTTTCGTTTACTGTGTACCCCAGACAATTTAGTAGATGCTTCACAAAAGCCAGATGTTGTATGAGAATGTCTTTTCTTTCTGCTTGGATGAGGCAGTCATCCAGGTATGGATATATTTGTATTCCTCTTTGTCTGCAGTATGCAATCACTGGTGCCAGGCATTTTGTGAATACTCTGGGCACAGTAGATAAGCCAAAGGGCAGTGCAGAGAATTGATAATGGGCTGAGCCTGCAATGAAACGGAGGTATCTTCTGCAACTTTGTCTGATAGGGACATGCAGGTATGCCTCCTTGAAGTCCAACGTTACCAGCCATGCTTCCTTGCCCAACATGGGAAGTAGCTGCTGTAGTGTTAGCATCTTGAATTTGGGAACTTGTAAGTAAGTGTTTAGAATTGAAAGGTCCAGAATTGGTCTCCAAGCATTTTCTTTCCTGGGTACTAGGAAGAGTCTTGAGTAAAATCCTTGGCCTTGCCCTTGAGTTGGTACCCTCTGAATGGCTCTCATGGCCATGAGAGCTGAAATTTGTTTTTGAGCCTCTGCCCTTTGATTTTGTGGCAGGTTTGGCATTTCTCTTTTTATTGGTAAGGTGTGAAAGTGGAATCTGTATCCTCGTAAAATTATGTCTAGGACCCATTTGTCCTTTGTGACCATGTGCCAGTTGTCTACAAATAATGCTAGTTTTCCCCCCAGGGGGGCTGACAAAAGAGCTTTGTTTGGCCAGCTGAGGTGCAAGTCATTGAATTTGCCTTCTGGTGGCTTGAAACCTGTCTTCTCCTCCCTTCTGGGTTGGAGTGGTCCATTGGCGAGGTTTATACTGAGCTTGTGGTTGTCCTCTGCCCCTTGGGCGCCTGTATTTACCCCTCTGAGGCCTGTCAGTGGCTGGAAAGGACCAATTTTTGGTTGGCCAGTTTCGGCTAAAGCGAGGGGGTTGTACCTGTAGGAAATCTTTGACTGTCTGCATTGATTTTGCCTTATCTTCCATTTTCTTTAAAACTTCTTCTGCTTTAACACCAAAAAGAACATCCTGCTGCAAGGGAGCATCTAGTAGTTTTGCTTTAACATGTTCAGGAAGATGTTGTTCCTTTAACCAGGCATGCCTACGTATAACTGATCCAGTGACAGCTGCTCTGCAGGAGGCCTCCAAAGAGTCAAACCCACATTGTAAGGTGTGTTTGCCCACCTGCTCGGTGGCATGCAACAAATCCTGTACTTCTTTTAATTCAGATTGTTGAGGAAGAGTTGTTATCTTTTGTTTTAACTGAGAGATCAGAAATTGCTGATACTTAAGCATATGAAATTGACAGTTTAGAGCTCTCATAGCTAAAGTGGCTGAGGTGTAAACCTTTTTCCCCCATCTGTCTAGTGCTCTTGAATCCCTTTCGGAAGGTACTGGATTTTTAGCCATGGAAGCCTTAGCCCCCTTGGGACCCTGGGAGATAGTCTCTGGGTCAGCTACTGGGTTTTTGTAAAGGAATTTATGGGATTCAGGTACTCTGTAGTATCTGTCAGGCTTGGCCGGGGCAGGAGGCAGAGAGTCAGGGTTGAAACTGGATTCTAAATAAACATCATCCACAATGTCCAAAACAGGAGGGATGGCTAGAGGTCTGTGTTGGGGGAGTAAAAGAAACTCTCTGAGCCTTTTCTTGGAATCAGAGTAATCCTGACCTTCCCAGTGGAAATGTTCCCTCATAGTGTGTAAAGTTTCCCCAAAAGAATAATCTTCAGGAGGGGAAGCGGAGGGAATAGAGTCCTCAGCATCAGAATCTTCATAAGGAGAGAAGGAATAGTCTTGGTCTTCAGAGGAATCCGAAGAAGTGGACAGTTGTTCAGAGGAAGCAGATTCTTCCTCTTGTCTGGGCCTTTTGTCAGGAGGAGGCTGGGAACCCCTGATAAGAGAAATCAGATCTTCAGCCATCTTGAGCATCTTTTTCTTAGGCATAGGGCCTTGAACAGGAGACTGAAGTGAAGCCTTTTTTGATTTGGAAGGAGTCTTCGATTTTGAAAACATTTTGACTGTAAGAGTCGTCGGTCTGAAAATGCCTTCAGAAGGTGAAGGTGTTTCAGAAGTACCGGCGTCCTTGGAAGGTAAGTCGTCGGTAGGGCCTGAAGTAAAAGGTTGCGTCGGCCTAGTACATTCCGTCAAAATATCCGTAGCGGTCTCGGGTTCCTCAACTGCGGTAGTCAGAGGCTGCGTCGGAGCCTCACTGATAACTGGAGAACCGGAGACCGGATCAACCGAGGCCTCGGAATCGGGCTTAGACCTGGGCTGTCGATCCTTTTCCCTGCGCTTTTTGTGCACGCCGGTAGTCGGTAGCTCCGACGGCATGTTATAATTAAATTTTCTGCCAAAAAAGTGTCATGCGAAATCAAATCGTCTTTTAATAGTACGTTTATTAAATCTAGCACAAAAACGACAAGAAGTGACGTCGTGATCAGGGCCTAGGCAAGGTATACAATAAGAATGAAAATCCTTATGAGGTATTTGCTTCCCACAAGAAATACAATTGTTAACTTTTTCTGACATCGGTCTGAGGCAAGAAAAGTTTCCCCAACGGGGTACTTAGCTTTATAGAAGACTTCGGTCTGAAATTCGAATTCGAAAATCTCAGGAGTCGGCCGACCGGCACTTGCGAACTGCTTCTGCTTCGGGCACCGCACGGCAAGAAAGACTGAAGAAAATGGCGTCGGTTGCTATATATGTACCCCTGGCGCACTGACGTCAGGGATGAGGCGACAGCAACCGACGTCGGACCAAGACTTTGGAAATCCGTCCGACTGCGGGACCGCCTGACGACAGGATAACCCAAGTGTGATGACTGCAGCAGGGTAACACGATGAACATGTGCTATGTCTTACAGAAACCTGGCTGAAACCAGGAACTAAAAATGATGAGGTTATCCCACCAGGGTACAACATATTTAGACTAGACCAAAACACCAAGAAAGGTGGATGAGTAGCAGTTCTGTTTAAAAACACAATAGATGTCACATTAGCCCCACAACAACCCCCTTGTTCAATAATGCAGAAGCCCTAGTTAGCAAACTACAGCTTAACAAAAGTAAATCTATATTCATTGCCTGCATTTCTATCCCCCCAGGCAACAATGCAAATACCCTAGAAGACTTCCTCCAATGGCTTTCCAACACATACCCGCATGAAACTATGGTGTTAGGAGACATTAATATTGACTGGAACAATTTTTCCTCTGAATCTCCCACCACCCACATAAACCTTCACGGCTATACCGAACTTGTATCCTCACCCACCAGAATAAATAAATCCAACTACAAAGGCAGTATCCTGGACTGGATTCTTATCAACAATCACCCAGACCTGTATAACATGGGTACCCCCCCAGATGATACAAGTGACCACCTACTCACTTAAATCATTAAGCATAAAGTAGATAACCACCACCAAGTTCTATATAAATCTATCAGAAACAACAAGAACTTTAACTCCGCTGACTTTCAGAATGAACTTAGAGCATGCAATTGGGCCATACTTAAAGAACTTCCACTAGATGATGCTGTAGACTATTTTAATTCTAAATTCCTCTCCATTCTAGATTCTCATGCTCCTAACCACACCCTCAGAGCCAAAACTAAGACGCCCCCTGGCTCTCCAAAGAAACCAAAACCAAATCATAGCAAGAAATAAGCATGGGATAATTGGCGCACCTCCAAAGCCACTTGACCATATTAAATTCCAACAACTAAGGAATAATACCAAGAAAGCCACATTGTTAGACAAAAAAACTTCTATCAACACCTTCAGCAAAAACACCAGAGCAAACCTCAGAAATTTTGGGCAAGCATAAACAAACGGCTCCACCTTGGCCAAACCTCCACCCCCACCCCCTCAACTTGCGACCTTAAAACTCCAGAGGAAACTGCGAATATCATTAACAATTCTTTACCAAAACCATCCAATCACTAGCTAGCCAACTACCCCCCACCAGCTCCTTTCAAAACTCCTCCACAACCACTACCCCACTCCTTTTCGCATTCCAGTCTGCAACTACATCGACCATACGATCTCTAATTAACAAACTAAAGCCCACTACCCTGGCAGCTGATCTCCTCCCACCAGAATATTTACAGAAAGGGGCAGATGCCATTGCATACCCTGCCTCGATCATAATAAACCGCACCTTGACTGAAGCCACTATCCCCTCTCTCTGGAAGGTTTCCCATGTTATTCCCCTTCATAAAGGAGGGAATTCGTTAGACCTCTCAAACTTCTGACCAATAACCATACTATCACCACTGGCCAAAATTATGGAAAAAGTGCACCCACAACCAATTAATGCACTATTTCACCCAAAATAAACTACTGGCCAACTCTCATCATGGTTTTAGGCCACACCACAGCACCACATCAGCCCCACTATCCTTCTCTAACTCTATCAACATCAAGCAAAACAATAACAAACTTACCTCAGCTCTCTTCCTAGATCTCTCAAAGGCATTTGATAAGGTCAATCACCAACTGCTTCTCTGTACCCTGAAGGAAATGACACTGAATAGTAGCTCTGTTAAATGGTTCCAGTCTTACCTGTCTGATAGACAACAAGCAGTGTTATGGCAGAATACCCTATCCACACGTCTACCCATTACTCTAGGAGTCCCCCAAGGCTCCATACTAGGACCACTACTCTTCTCAGTCTTTATCAATGACCTACCCACCATCACTCCCAAGGCCACCTGCATCCAATATGTGGACGACTCTACTTTAATATGTACCGCCTCCTCCTCCACTGGCTTATGACCCTAACCCAGAATACTTTCAATGATGTAGAAAAATGGTTTGCAAACCGTCAGCTTCTATTAAACCCCAACAAAACTAAACTACTCATCTTTTCCCCCACCTGCAAATCCTCCTCACCATTCTTTACTATAAGTTCCAACAATGGCACAATTATATTCCCAGATACTCAAACTCTTGGCGTCACAGTCGATAACACCCTAAAATATGATATCCGTGTCAATCAAACCATCAAATCTGTCAACAAAAAACTGGGCTCCCTATATAAGATCAAACCCTTCCTCACTCCTTTTGCAAGAACTACTATCGCTCGGTCCCACCTACTGTCTACCCTCCTCTATGACTCCCCCCCTCTTCACTAACCTGAACTAAGCCACGCTTACCAAACTTGCTAGTTGTTACAACCATATTGCTAGATTTGCTAGAGGTGCTACCTCTATGACCCACCATTGTATCAACCTAACTGAACTACGATGACTGGAGTGGCCCAGTCTTCTCCGATACAACCAACTTATAATAACCCACAAAATACTATATCAACCCGAAAAAACACCAACACTAAATAAGATCATCAAACCATACAGCAACCTGAGGTCACTACGCTCTGCTGACAAACTGCTAGTACAAACAACTAAGAGCATTAATATGGCTGGGGACTCTTTATTCGCCAGTTCAGTACGCAAAACTTGGAATATGTTACCTGCTGAACTTACTCACCAATCCTCTTTAACCCAGTTCAAAAAAGCCTAAAACTACACTTCCAACAGCATTGGCAGAGCCCCTGCTTAAACCCTGACTAATCACCACCCGCTGTTATGCAAACTCTCCCTAAGCATTTCAATCATATACTCTAATAAGTGCATAAATTATTGAAGTGACTTAGCCCATAACTGCATGTATTATTGTCTGAAACTGAAGCCGCATGATTTTGATGTCTACGTTTTATCTAAGTTTGTAACCCTACTGAAAACTGCATATTATACTCATCTCTAAATGTTTCTAGTGTTCCTAATGTATTTGTACTCTGTTTTCTAGAGCTTTTCTCCCTGGGCCTCCACTGAAAATGGACATATATCCAGTCGGACTTTCCCTGTAAACAAATGTAATATAAATAAAATAAATAAATACTACAGGAATAAGGCAAGTGTGAGGGGGAAGGCTGAAGGGGAAACTGTACAGCAACATAACGAAGGGAAGGCCATCTAAGGTTATGTTACATTCTTACACAACAGTACTATGTCCTTCTAGTCATATGCTGCTGTATTCATGACATCAGTGAGAGTGCAAAAGCTCCTGTCCTAATGATGGAGTGGCAGACCAGAAGCACTTTCCACAAACCCAAGAAGGATGGCGCTGGCAAATCCTGCCCTGGCTCTAGAGACCATATCTAGTTTGTAGTGTCTAGTGAATGTGTGGACTGAGGACCAAGTAGCTGCATTGAGGATAGCAGCTGTGTCCAACCCTTTAAGGAATGCCCCTAAGGAGGACACTGCCCTGGTGGAGTGTGCCCTTACTGGGGCTGGGAGTGACCTACCATGGTTAGTGTAACAGAAGGAAATGGTTTTAGATATCCAAGAGGATATGGTTTGTATGCAAACAAGTTGACCAGGGCTCTTGGGTAGTAGGAGATGAGGAGCCTGTCACATTTGTGGAAGGATTTGGTTTTGGCCAAAAAGTACCCGAGTTGTCTATGTACATCCAGGGAATGAAGTTTCCTCTCTGCCTGGTTCTGCGGACAGGGGAAAAAAGGTTAGCAAACTGATGGTCTGATTTAAGGGCAGTTTGTTGACCACTTTAGGCATGAATGCAGGGTTAGTACGCAAACATACCTTGTCTTTGTGGAAGAGAGTGAAGGGGGGGTTTGCCATAAGGGCCTGGAGTTCCGATACCCTTCTGGCTGAGGTGATGGCCACCAAGAGTATAGTCTTCTAAGTGCAGTGTTGGAGGGTGCAGTCTTTGGCTGGTTCAAAAGGTGGTAGCATCAACTTTTCTAGGACAAAGTTTAGATCCCAAGGGGGTGGAATGGGGTTCCTTGGGGGCCTGAGATGTAGTGCCCCTCTCTGGAAGAGTTTTACTTCTAACCTATATGCTAAAGGTGGTACCAATTACAAGCATGCTGAGATGGCAGATAGGTGAATTTTAATGGAGGAATATGATAGTCCGGACTTCATAAGGTCACACAGGTAGGACAAGACCACTGGGGGCTCTGCCGTCAGTGGTTGTAAGCTGTTTTTCTGACACCATAAGGAAAATCTCTTCCAATTTGACAGGTAAGATTTTCTAGTAGTTGGTTTTTTCATCTCCTGCAGAACCTGGATCACGTCCTCTATGTATAGGTGTCTGAAAGGAATCAACGGTCTATCACCCATAAAGTGGTATTCAGTGTGGATAGTTAGGGGTGTGAAAGTGTTCCCTGTCCTGTGTGAGCAGGTCCATTCGCTAGGATAAATTGTGGTGGATGCCCTTGGCTAGGTGAAATAGTAGGGGGAACCAATGCTGCCTTGTCCAATAGGGAGTCACCAGCAAGATTTGAGGCTGTTCATTCTGAATTTTCAGCAGGACTCTGAATGAGAGGGAAGGGGGAATGCATTGGCATACATACCATTCCAGGAGATTGAGAGAGCGTCCACTTTCCAAGCCTCTGGGTGTGGTGCCCTGGAGCAGGTCAGGAGCTGTCTGTTCATGGGGGAGGCAGAGATCCAAATTCAGAATACCCCATCGATGGACCTGGTCCAGAAATACTTCCCTGTTCAGCATCCATTCATGAGACAGGGTCATGGTCCTGCTTAATGAATCTGCCATCACACTGTCTGTGGAGGGGATATATGCTGCCTGGAGAAGGATTTGTTTCTCCAGGGCAATTTCCCAAGCCTGCAGTGCTAGTCTGCACAGTAGGTAGGAACACCCCCAATTGTTGATGTACCACAGCATAGTGGTAGTGTCTGTGTACAACTTCAGGGTGCCTGGTAGATGGCAATTCTTGAAAATGTCCAAGGCCAATTTCAAGGCTCTCATTTCCTTGATACTGATGTGATCTTTTTGTTGCGTGGGGGTCCATGCATTCCTCCTCTCCATTTTCTTAATTTTGCACCCCAGCCTGTGTCTGAAGCATATGTAAAGAGGTCTTGGTTGGGGGATGAGGGCTGTAGGGGCAGACCAGGATTTTACCGAATCTGGGAGATCCACCACTTCAGTTCCCTGGTCAGGCATGGAAGCATGGGGATCATGAACTCTAGTGGATGTAGGTGTTGCTTCCAAATAGTTCTCAGATACCACTGGAACTTCCTCATGTGTAGCCTTGCCAGGGGAACCATGGTGATAGCTGAGGCCATGAACTCTAGGATTCTGAGGAATTCCCTGGCTGAGATGGTTTTGAGAGGGAGGATCTCCTCTAAGAAGGATGTGAGCATCACAATCTTTTCTGGCGGCAGGCAAGCCATCATTTCCCTTGTCAGAATTCAACATCCTAGGAACACCTGATCTTGAGAGGGTATTGGGGAGGATTTTTTTGTGATTTATGGTGAATCCCAGACCTTTTAGGAGGGAGATGGTGAATTGCAGGTGTTGCAAGGCCATGGAACTTGATGTAGCCTTGATAAGGATGTTGTCTAGATAGGAGAAAAGTTGTATTCCCTTTGTCCTGGCAAATGCCATGACTGGGGCCAGACATTTTATAAATACTCTTGGGGCTGTAGAGAGACCAAAGGGTAAAGCACAGAACTGACAGTGTGCAAAATCCACTAAGAAGCAGAGGTACTTTCTGAAAAGTGGGTGGACAGAAATGTGCAAGTAGGCAACCTTTATATTCAGGTGTGCAAAATCCACTGAGAAGCGGAGGTACTTTCTGAAAAGTGGATGGATAGAAATGTACAAGTAGGCATCCTTTATCTCCAGGGACACTTGGAATGCCTGAGGAAGGATGAGGGGGCGAAGGGTAGGAAGAGAAAGTATCCTGAAGAAGGGAACTCGGAGGAAGGTATTGAGGTGGGATAGGTCCAGGATAGGCCTCCATGGACCTTTCTTCCTGGGAACCAGGAATATTCTTGAATAAAATCCCCTTCCTCTTGCAGTAGACGGGACCTCCTTCCTTGAGCAAGAAGTTCTTGCAGGACTGGTGGGAAAAGTGTAATTTGGTCTTGGGGTGGGTGAGGGATGCCTTTGGGAGTGGGTCTGGCCTCCCAGTTCATGAAGTATCCCTGTTTTATGATAGATGGGACCCAGGAGTCCTGGGTAACCTGCTTCCAAGTGAGAAGGGAAAGGGAGAGGAGCATGGAAAGAGGGGTGTCTGTGTGAAGGGCCTGGTAGTCACAGACTACCAATCTTTCCCTGAAAAGACTGTTTAGAGGTTGGAGTAGAGGAGACAGACCTAGATGAGGGCCGTTTCCTGTGGTCCTTTCTAGGCTTAGCTTGCATTTTCTTAGCTGAGTATCTCACAAGTTTTTGCTGAGTAATTCATTTGAAAACATAGAACTGGGGAGACAAAGATACGTCTCAGTTCCTGCAGTTCATTGCCTTTGGTTTGGAGGACCTTAAAGAGCTCAGCAGCTGCTGAACCAAACAGGTTTTTGTTGTCCAGGGGCACATCCATAATTTGATGTCATCAGGAAGGGGTTGCAATCTTAAGAGTACCTCCTGATGACAGATCCAGAGGCAGCCATCCCTGCTGATGCTTCTACAGCATCATAGCTGCACTTGATGGAGTGTTGGGTCACTTGTGTGCAGGAGTTCAGGGGAGAGGAAACCTTGGCCTTAGCAGGGGAGTCGGGGAGCTCTCCCAATTGCTTGACCACATCTTCTAAGAGAGCCAAGGAATACTTGTCCATATGCTTCTGGTAATTGATGGCTCTTACTGCTAGGGTGGCAGAAGTATAAACCTCCTTCCCCAGATGTTCCATCATTCTGCTGGAATTTAACTTTTGTATAATGGCCAGATGTACGAGAGTTCACCAGAGGCAAACTCCCTGATGTCATGAATACAACAGCATATAAACAGAAGGACATATGTGATTATTACATGTTCAGTGATAACACCAATACTATAGACTGGGTAACTGTGACAATAAAGACAACCCTGGAACACATAACAATTGTAAATGTATAGACCACCAAAGTCGAATGCAGATGACCTAGAGGAATTCATACATTTCTTGCATGAAACACAAGAGGGAAGAATAACATTAGCTGAGGACTTAAATTTACCAGAAACAGACTGGAATAATATTGATTCAACAATGTTTATTCACAATGTATATTCAGGAACAACAATTGCTTCAGAATGTAAAACAAGGAGTAACATACTAGACATTGCTTGTGTTCCTAAAGAAATTACTGTTACTTCAAGTCAAGTTTTACAACTGTTGATGTGCAGTGAGATCATGGGGTTATAAAGGTTAATTTGTTGCTAGATAATTCTGCCAAACTGAAATCTAAACCAATGCACAGAAGGTTAATTACAGATTATATGGAAGCAAAATAGTCACTATGTAAAACTGGAATGAGGAGTTCAGTGGAAAAACTGCAGATGAAATGTGGAAAGTTTTGAAAGAAAATTGTTTGAGTGCAAAAAATTAAAAAAAAAATGTTTAACATCAGGATCTAGGTAAACTACATCAGGGGGATATATTTCAGTAAGAAAAAGATAACTGATTAAAGTGAGAGACAAAAAATGTAAGAAATGGAAGACAGGTCGAACTACAAATTTGAAAACTGAAATAAAAAAGCTGGACAAACCGATTAAGCATAGTGTGAGACAAGATCAAGAAAATTTTGAAGAAAATTTACAAAGATATTGAGCATAACAGGAAACCTTTTTATAGATATACAAGATGTGGAAGGAGTAGAGAGACACAAATTGATAAACTGTGTGCAGACTCTACAATTTAATCTCAGACACAACAGATTACAGATATATTTACAAAATCTTATGCAAAACAGTTTGGCTCCACAAAAGGGGTGATACGTTGTCCTAGTGACATCCAGGTAACCCCAGAGAGTGGACTCAGATTATATTGAAAAAAGGTCTGCACAAACTGGATCCAAATAAAGCACAGGGGAGGACACAGAATTAGTAACAATGACCTGAGAACACTTCAGCAAGAAAGTACGGTACAATTATATCTATTATTCAGTAGATCATACAAATATAGGGAGATTCTTCAAGATTGGAGACGTGTTTATTAAACCCGTCTTTAAGGGAAAGGGGATTAGGACAAACCGGGAGTCATACAGACCCTTAAGTCTACTTTCATGTTGTGAAAAAAAAATGGAGAAGGTATTATTGGATAAGTTACTGTCAGAACTGGATAGTCTGGGACTTGAAACCATATATCAGCATGCATATGCTGAAAACAGATCTATTACCACCTGTAACGCGATGTTCTACAACAACATAATAACAGCTATGAATGAAAAGTTGTTCTGTGATGGAATTTATATAGATTTAACTTCAGCATTTGACAGGGTCATACATGAAACACTGATCAATAAATTAGTACAACTAGATATTGATGTACTCTTGATAAGATAGCTGCATGGCTTACAAATAGGACATGGAAAAAGACAGGCTAAACATCATACAGCAATTGGACAGGTGAAATCCTTAGTTAAAGTCAGGGTGTCCCACAGGGCTCTGTCTTAGGCCCTTACTTGTTTAGATTGTACCTTTGAGGCCTAAATTTTCATCTGAAGTGTTCTACAGTCTATATGCAGATGACCTGAAACTGGGTAAACTGATTACATATGTTACAGATAAGGCATGTGTGCAAAATAACTCGACTAAACTGACCAATTGAGCACAGGAAAATAATATGCTGATAAATACATCAAAAACTAAGCATATGAGATTTGGGAGACAAACTGAAGGTGAATATTTAATACAGCACATAGTGATTGAAACTGTAGACTCATTTAAGGACCGGGGTATATGGGTAGATTCAATTATGAGTTTTTCTAATCATATCAACTAATTGTTTAATGATAGTTATAAAACTATACGTTGTGCAAAAAGATTTAAAAAGTCTAGGAAATCAAAAATGATGAAGTCATTGTTTGTTAGTTACTTTAGACCCAAACTTCAGTATGGAATAACAATATGGAAGCCCTATAAGAAAACAAGCATGAGTAAACTAGAAAGAGTACAGCAGAAATATACCAAGGGCATCCATGGATGTGAAAATTTACATTACTATGAAAGACTAAAATATCTGAACTTGTACAGTATCTCTTACAGATATCTAAGAGGAGAGCTTATTCAGCTATTTAGGGCATGTAGAGACAACTACCTCTGGGAATGTTTCGGGTTATCAAGAAGTACTAGAGAATCATCAGACAGGATTCTATAAGAATGAGAAATGTATTAATTGGTTCTCTGACAGAGTAGCTGATGCATGGACAGACTACCAAATTACATTAAAGCAAGTACCAGTTTAGATGTTTTTAAGAACAACCTGGACACATTATGGGAACAAGTGTTTTTGGTATACTGGCAAGCTAGAAGGGCATTAATGCCCATTCTTGAAATATCTGTATGTATGTATTTAACCACAGGCTTTGTTCCTATAGAATGGAGAACAGCAACAGTTATTCCCCTCCACAAAGGTGGCCTAGCAACAAACCCGGGGAATTACAAATCCATAAGCCTGAACAGCCTCATCTGTAAGGCCATGGAATGTATCATTATGGACCTCATAAATAAAGAAATAGGCGACCTCCAAACCCTGGATCCAACCCAATTTGGCTTTGTCAAAGGCAGATCCTGCCTGTTAAATCTGGTGGATTTCTTTGAAAATGTGATCAGTGCCACTGACGAGGGCAAATCTGTGCACATAGCATACCTTGACTTGGCAAAGGCTTTCGACACAATCCCAAAGCTAGGCATTACCGATAAACTTAGCAAACCAAATGTAAATTCCCTTTGTAGTAAAATGGGATGACAACGGTCTCACAAACCAGGGCACATACTATCAAAGTGGGTGACTTCACATCAAACAACATACCTGTCACCAGCGGGGTGCCACAGGGGTCAGTGCTGGGCCCCCTACTGTCAAAACTAAGGGGTTCCAGCTGACCAAGTTTGCAGATGACTGCAAACTGGGTGCAATTATTGAATCGCCAAATGATGTCAGTATACCCCAGGAGGGTCTTACGCAGAACAATGACTGGTGTGTTAGTCACAGTCTCAAACTGAATGCAAAGAATTGCATCATAATTCCCTTCAGCAAAAACAATGTCCCTTCACACTATCAAATCAGCAACAATACCCTAAGTACCCACAAATTGGTAAGGGATCTGGGATCACAAGTTGACTGCGACCTATTAACTTTGACCATCATGTGTCTACTGTAGTAAGAAAGGCTTTCTATGTAGCATACTTGAGTAAAAGGCATCACCTCAAGAGCAAAGAAGGTAACAACCCCTCTATACTCAGCCCACAACTGAGTATAATGTCCTGTTTGACATATACCATACACAGCACCTGCAGCAATTGGAGAGACCTCAGAGGTTTCTAACAAAGAAGATAAAGGGTCTCCAGCACGTGCCTTATACAGACTGACTAAAGTCCCTGTTACTATACTCTGTATCGTATAGGCATCTTAGGGGAGACTTATGCCTGGCTTGCAGTGCAATCTCAGACCCAAACCTAATGAACTTACTGTATACCCATAAATCAAGTGGGACTACAGCTACCCATCCCAGGGACCTAACTATGGCCTATGACTTAAATAGGACATGCAGGAGGGACAGATTTGTCTCCCAGCAACTGCTGCATCTTTGGAATAGGCCATCAATTAATTTGAAACAGCACAACTCTATGACACTGATCAAGATGAACCTGAATAAGTGGATGGGGCACCGTAAAGTTTTACCAGGGACAGCATCCACAACCCTCCTAGACATGGGCAGTCATTACTAAATGCAATCCTGGGTATTGACTAGCATATCTATAGTATTACACTGGGATGAAATGGCTAGGCTTAAAATGACCTCTGGATTGATAGCCTAGTAAACTCCTATGATCCTACGATCCTATATAAATGGATCAGTGGGTGACATAAAAACAAGAAAGATATTGCATGACTCCAAAACTATAATGCTATAAGAAACACATTTAAGTAAACTGAAAAGTGCAAACTTAATATTAAAGTCACATTGCCAGGGTTTCTTGGCTTTAGCCATAGTGGGCAGGACACAAATGGGGTGTCAATTACATTAATTAAAGATGGAGCTTATTTGGACATAGAGGATAGTAGGACTGATAAAAAGTAGGTTTGTGATACTGAGATGGAATTAAGGAAGTTGTAGGATAACATTAGGAAGTATATATGTCCTTCCAGACACAAACACAATGGAATTAAAGTCCATCTTATCTGAGATAATAGGTTTTCACTAAGGAATATTGATTCTTGGGGGTGACTGGAATACAATAACAAACCTGGTGGATGTTACTGGAGGACAAAAAAGGCAAAAAAAAAAAAGGCTGAAAGAAAATATCTAAAGTAGCTATGTAAATATTTTGGCTTAGCAGATATAGGAAGATGCAAACAAGGGATGAGACAGTTGACATATTATTCTGATAGTCAAAGATGCTAGTCTAGGCTAGATAGCTTTTATATTAGTAGCGAGCTACCTAGTACAGCAAGATTTCTGTCTGATCACACAACCATTGAATGCCACCTGCTAAAACCTAGGTGGGTAAACTGATATCCAGACATTGGAAAGCTGATAGCAGCTGGTGGCTGTAGGGACCAAAAGACAGCATATTATGGGGAAGATTTAACTCATCTCTGAGAGTCACTACAGCAGGATGAGGGGCAAGTGTAAAGATGGGAGGAGCCGAAACACAAGTTAAAGGCTGATATGGAAAGACGCAAAAAGAAAGAATGGAAAAAAAGAAAGCTGAAGAGAGAAACATATTTTAGGAAGAATAACTGACCTATAAACAAAGGGGGAGAGCTGATTACATGCCAAGAACAAAAAGTTAACAGATCTAGAAGGAAAATGGAGGGAAAATGTAGAAACACAAAAAAGACAGCACTTCAAGATATTTTGCATGTTTCCCCAAACTTCAAAAAACTATAGCCAATAGTTTAAGGCAGCAGAAGATAGAAAGGAGTGTACTGAAGGTAAGAGTCTTGCAGGCTGGATGTCTGATAACAGACCCAGAGCAAACAGGAAAGTGCTTTCAGAGGTATTATCAAGAATTATATAAGGAACAACATTCAGACAGAAGATGGGGACAAGAGGTTAAAACTTTTCGAGAAGATATCTAGGTAAAATCTATCACAGTGGACGTGAGGAACAGGTTAACCCAGTCGACTACTAGACAAGAGATACAGGAGTGTGTGAAAGCACAAGCTAGGGGAAAATCGCTGGGATGGGTTGCCAATGGAAATCTGGCATCTAGGGGGACAGGATCTGGTAGAAAACTAGTATTCCTGTTTAATACAATCTTAGAGCAGAAATATATATCTGATTCCTGGAAAGTGGCAGTGGTGTCTGCTGTTATCTCTAAGGAGGGAAGAGATTTTACCAATCCAGGTTCAAAGAGACCAATAGCTGTGTTAAATCATGATTATAAAGCATTCACAGCAATAACAGCAAGTAGAATTGCAAAGGTCCTTCCAAAGTTTGCAGACCAGGAACAGTGTGGGTTAATCAAAGGCAGGCAAACATTTACAACATATTACTGGTTAATACTATACATCAGGAAGCTGACCTCCAAGGGAAGCCTCTCTTAATGATAGGGTTAGAAACTAAGAAAGCTTTTGACAGAGTTCACCGGGGTTATCTCTAGGAAGTACTGTAAAATTCTCCTTAAACAAAAAAGGTTCTGCTGCAGAAATGAGATGTACAGGGAAGCAAAGGCTAGAATGAAAATTAATGGAAGGTTAACAATGGAGATTCAGATGCAATATGGTACAAACAAGGGTGCTTGTTATTCCCACTATTATTTGCTATTATTTAGAACCTCTGGCACAGAAAATTTGGCAATTAGAAGTAAAAGGGTAGGAAGTAGAGAACAAGGAATATAAATTGGCAATGTTTGAAGATGACATTATTTTAACAGATCCTGAAAGTAATGTAGAAAGGCTGGATGTTGAGGCAGTTTAGTATATTAACCAGCTCTAAAGTAAATGAGAAAAAAGAAAAAAGTGACTTGTGTCAATTATGCCCACTCGTATGAAGGAATACAACAATTCCCTAGTGTGTGAGGACACAGAAGAATGAAATATCTAGGGGTCTGGACAGATGAGAGTCATTAGAGTAAATGTGGACAGAAATGGAGGACAAAGTCATTTGTCTGTGTAGGCCCTTTTTGTAGTATGTCAACATTGGTGGGGTACTCAATGACTGCACCCAGTTTGCAATCATCTGTGAACCTGGTAAGCAACAGGCCATCTATTTTTGCCTGGACTTCTGAGAAATAGATTCCAAACAGAAGGGAGCCCAGCAGAGATCCTTGTGGTACACCACTGGTAACTGGTCTGTTGGTAGAGGTGGAATGCCCAACTTTGACTATATGCATTCTGCCAGTGAGCCAGTTGGCTACCCATCTAGTGACATATGGGTTAATTCCACATGTTGTGGGGAGATGCAAAAAAATTGCAGCAAGGACAGCCCCAAAGACAGAAAATCTTCTCCACCACTGACTGATTAAGAGACAGACCACTCATGAAGTAAAAAAATGGACCTGCTGAGTTTGTCTGCTAGTACAATGGATTCCCCTGGAATGTGCATTGCCACTAAAAAGTGGTTGGAGGAGATTGCCCACTACCACACTCACTGGCTGTCGACAAAGGGGACAGGAACTGGTTCCCCATTGTTTAGAGATGTACCAGACCACAGACATGTTGTTGGTTTGCATCGCAATAGTTTCTAGAGGGAGAACATCTGGAAAGGTCTACAACACTAATAGAACCACTCATGTCTAGGACATTGATGTGTGAATTGGTTTCCTGAGGGGATCCATGTGCCTGGACTGTGGTATGAGATGTCTCGTTGGAGCAGTAAGGAGCCAGTCATTTAAGTATGGAAACACCTGGAATCCCCGCAGTCTCAGGTGAGTTGCCATCAGTGCCATACACTTGGTGCACACCCTGGGAACTGTGGTGAGACCAAAAGGCAGGGCTGTGAACTGATAGTGACTGGCCCCCACCCAGAAGTGCAGGTTCTATCAGAAGCATCTGTTCATTTTGATGTGAAAGTATGTGTCCTGAAAATCGATTGAGCACATTCAGTTAACCTTGTGCAGAAAGGGCAGGATGGACGGAACCATGACCATTTAGAATTTTGACTTCCTCACAAATAAGTTCAGATTGCTTAGTTCCAAGACTGGTCTCGGGTCCCCTTGTCTTCGTTGGCACTAAAAAGAACCTTGAATAAGTTCTGGATCATTTTTGGTCTGGTGAGACCTCCTGGATGACTTTCCTGTTTAGCAGCTTTTGAATCTCTACAGCTGCCACTTCTCTCTGACTGAGAGGAAAATCAGGAAGTTTCTTTCTTTTGGTTGGTGGAATCTAGAAAAATGGTATGAAATAACCTCTGGATATTAATTTAAGCACCTAAGAATCTTTTGTTATAGAAGCCCAGGTGTCTGGCTCCAAGGACAAGTGTCCCTCCAACTGCCTCCAGAGTTGAGCAGTCGGGTAACCCTTCAGGGTCACTTAAAAGCATCTGTCCAGAAAGGAATCTCAGAAACCCTGATTTTGTGGGCCTCCTCTGCTTTAAGGATGGTGTCATCCATTTGAACTCCCCCTTCTGCCCCTGATCCTGAAAAGAACCCTGGTATTTATGGAACCATATTTTCTTGCCCCCTCTTTGATTTCAGAAAAAGGATCACTCAGGGGTAGAAAAGCAAATCTCTATGGCAGACAGTCCACCCTGTTCACTGTGGGAAAGAGTTTCTTTAACAGAAGGGTCAAACAAGGATATTCCATCAAAAGCAGCAGTGATGAAAGAAGACTTGAAGGGCTCTGCAAAACCACATCCAGACACGTCTCCAGACAACATTGCCTGAATCAGCAGCCAGTGAGATACCCTTTGCAGCATGGGATACCAACCTCATGGATGCACTGGAAATAGATAATAGAGTGGCCAGTTGTGAATATCACCCATTACAATCTTTCACAGGCATGGACTCAGAGAGGGATTTGGAGAGATCCTTGGTCAAATCCCTCTGCAGTCTCACAAAGTGGACTAAATAATTTAGGGACTGCAAGGCAAAAGCCACTGAAGCAAAAATGCACTTCCCAAATCTGTCCAATTCCCTCAACTCGGTTAGCGGGATGAACAGAAGACCTCTGTTTGGCTAGATCCATTTTGTGGCTGCTGCCGTAACCACAGCATCAACAGGGACTCCTTTGCTCCAATGCGGTCTGTTCATCGGTGGTGCCAAAATTTTATTTGGGCAACAGAGAATTAAACAGACAGAATCTGGCTCCTTTCATGCCCAGTGACAGACTAGTCAATAAGCTCATCAGCTGGGGGGTTTGGTCCCAAAGATGTAGTTGAGCCAGAAGCAAAAGCTTCCAGTCTTCTTGGGGTGGGAGTATCAGAAAACCAATCACCCTTTTACTTAAGTATCTCAAAGATGTCTCCAAAGGTGATGCCATCCGATGGAGATCTGGGGGACCCTTCCCCTTCCTTGAAATCAGTATCTCCTGAGAGATTCCAGTATGAAAGCTATGTGCCTCCTTCTATATGTTCTCTTATTGGGAATCACCTCAGTGGGATGCTCCAGGGAGGTATCCGATGAGAGGGCAATTTCCTGAAGGGAAGCTGTCGAGATGCTAGTTGGTACCAGCTGTCCCCAAGGAATAGCAATAATGGGATCAGAGCTCAGACACACAACAGGAATAGGTATAGGATCCAAAGAGGACAGAGAGATTGGCTCTCTTGGATGAGAGAAGGCCCTCTTCACTACTTCAAAAGTAGATGGACCAAGAGAAGCTGTAGCCAGCTGTACTGGGCAGAAATCTCTGAAGTGACCAAGCATTGAGCTTGCCCTGATCTGTGCCTCGAGGAGGGAGCCAGACCCAAGGTGTCTAGTGCGGAGGCTACGAGGAGCAAGGATAGCTCTGACAACATCAGAGTAGACTTGCCCCACCAATCTGACACTGACACTTCATCTCTGAGACTAATCCCGATCTGAAGGATTAGGAACAGAAAGCACAGTTGTGTACCTACCATAAATGTAGATGTTAGAGTGTATTCACTGTTGCAGTCATTACACTTGGGTTATCCTGCTGGCAGGCTATCCGCATTTGGCCCGAATTCCAAAGTCTTGGTCTGGCGTCGGTTGCTGTCGCCTCTTCCCTGACGTCAGTGTGTCAGGGGTATAAAAGATGCAGCCAACGCCATTTTCTTCAGTTTTTCTTGCCCCAGATGTCAGGTGCCCCCAAATGGGTAGGCTAAAAATTTTGCAAATAAAAATGCATGCACTAACATAAACATTACCTTCATCTACAAGCAAATACACCACATAGGTTGTATAGAATAGAGAAGTATAGATAAGTCCCAGCAATGTAAGGGGGATGGTGGGAGGGTAACCTGGACTGCAACAGTGAATACACTTGAACATCTACATTTATGGTAGGTACACAACTGTACTATGTTCATCGTGTTTCACTGTTGCAGTCATTACACTTGGATTGAATCCCAAACCTGAGGTTGGGTGGCTGGGCCTAAATAGAATTAGGAGTGGCTATGAGGCCCTGCAGAACTGCAGTGGCGAAGCCTGCCCTGGATTTAGAGTAAAGAGGTAAATGGTAGTGCTTTGTAAAAGTATGCACTGAAGTCCAAGTTGCAGCCTCCAAAATGTCCTTGGTTGGTACTCCCCTGAGGAAGGCTGCTGAAGTGCTGCTGCTCTGGTTGAATGTGGCCTAATGCCCTTACACACTGATTTGCCATGTTGTGAATAGCAGAAACGAATGCAGTGGCCTATCCATTTTGAAATAGTCTACTTTGAGATGGCTTTTCCTTGCGATCCTGCAGCATATGCCACTAAGAGTTGCTCAGTCTTTCTGAAAGCTTTGGTTTTGTCCAAGTAGAAGTGTAGCTGTCTGTGTATGTCCAAAGAATGTAGAAGTCTCTCCCCCTTACTCCGTGGGTTTGGATAAAAGGTAGGCAAATGAATGGTTTGGTTAAGAGCCACACTGGACACTACCTTAGGCATAAATGTTGGGTTTGTCCTCAGAGAAACCCTGTCTGGATGGAAAATTATAAAAGGTTCCACAGCCATTAGTGCCTGTAACTCAGACTCTTCTTGCTGAAGTTATTGCTAGGAGCAGAGCTGTTTTCCATGATAAGAATTTTATCTCAGCTGTATTGGCTGGCTCAAAAGGAGGCAGTGTGAGCTTTTCCAAGACAAAATTGAGGTCCCATGCAGGTACTGGCGCTCTCCTTGGAGGTGTTATATTTTTGGCCCCTCTGAGGTACTGCCTTAGCAGTGGATGTGAAAAAATAGGTGGGTCCGTATTGTAATGAGCTGAAATGGCAGAGGCATGGATCTTAATTGATGAGAAGGATAGGTCTTTGTCCAGCATCTCAGTTAGGTATTGTAAAATCTGAGGAATATTTGGTACAAGTGTGTCAATTCCTTGTGCCTGGTTCCAAGCACAGAACCTCTTCCATTTTTCTGCATAAGATTTTCTGGTGCTGGGCCTCCTGGCCTCCAAAATAACATCAATAACTGCTTTAGAGAGAGGTGTGTTCTGAATGGTTACATTATACGCCATGCAGCCAGATTTAAGGTTCTGAGTTGGCTGTGCAGGATCTGATTGTTTTGTTGGGTCAGTAAATGAGGAATTTGAGGTAATGTCCAGGCTGAGCCTTGAGACAAGCTCTTTAGGATTGGGTACCAGTGCTGGCGTGGCCAGTCTGGGGCAATCAGTATCATTTTTGGCTTCTCTTGTCTGACCTTTAGGAGTACCTTGGGGAGGAGAGGCAGTGGAGGAAAGGCATATACTGTAAGGGTTTTCCAGCTGAATGACAGAGCATCCACTTTCCATGCTTGCTTGTGATAAGTCCTTGTGCAGAATCTCTGTTGTTGGCAGTTGTGAGGGGAGTCAAATAGATCTATGTCTGGGCATCCCCATTTCCTTGTTATGCTGAAGATTTGTGGATCTAGTTTCCACTCGTGAGGATCCATGAGGTTTCTGCTTAGTTAGTCTGCCAGAGTATTTGTCTTTCCTGGCAGGAATTGTGCTTGCAGGTGTACTTGATAAGTCAATGCTGTCTTCCACAAAGTCATGGCTTGTCTGCAGAGGGGGTAGGAATGTGTACCTCCCTGCTTGTTTATGTACCACATGACTGTAGTATTGTCCGTCTTTATCAGCAGTTGTCCTGGATGAAGTAGATCCTTGAAGGCTGTCAGGGCATACTGAACAGCTAGCATCTCTTTTTGATTGATATGAAGATGCATTTGGCTTGCGGGCCATGTGTCCTGAATACATTTTCCTGCCATGTGGGCCACCCCAGGCATAATCTGATGCATCTGTTGTTAGTGTCTGCCTGGCTGTGGGAAGAGTGAATGGCTGTCCCTTGATGTGGTGACAGGCCTGTGCCCACCATCGAAACTCCTGTTGCAGGCATGGAATGAGGGTAATTAATGTTTCCAGGCTGTGGCAATGTTGAGTCCAAACACTTTTTAGATACCATTGTAGTTTCCTCATATGCAGTCTTGCATATGGAATTAGTAGAATGCAGGATGCCATGAAGCCCAAAGCCTGCAGAATTTTTCTTGCAGATAACTGGGTCTTTGTTGCCAACATTTCGATGTAAGAAGTCAGTTGCCTTTGTTTGTCTGGCGTGAGATAAGCCATCTGGGCAGTTGTATTCAAGCTTGCACCCAGGAATATTATCTCTTGAGAGGGTACTAGTTTTGATTTCTTTTCATTTACCGTGTACCCTAGGCAAATTAGTAATCTTTTTACAAACGCCAGATGCTTCAGTAGAATGTCCTTGTTCTCTGCTTGAATTAGACAGTGTCGTCCAAGTAAGGATATATTTGAATCCCCCTTTGTTTGCAAAAAGCAATTACTGGTGCCAGGCATTTTGTGAAGACCCTGGGCACAGTAGATAAGCCAAAGGGCAGTGCAGAGAGTTGGTAGTGCATTGAGCCAGCTATGAATCTGAGGTATCTTCTGCAACTGTCTGATTGGGACATGCAGGTATGCCTCTTTTAGTTCCAAAGTTACAAGCAAAGCCTTCTTGCCCATCATGGGCAGAAGCTGCTGCAGAGTCAACATTTTGAATTTTGGAACATCCAGAAAAGTGTTTAGAATAGACAGGTCCAGTATTGGTCTCCAGGCTTTGTCCTTTCTGGGTACCAGGAAAAGTCTTGAGTAAAATCCTTGTCCCTGCTCTTGCTGTGGTACTAGCTGAATGACCCTCATGTCCATGAGGGATGAAACTTGCTTTTGTGCCTCTGCCCATTGATTGTGTGGCAGGTCTGGCATACCTTTTGCCTTTGGCAGGGTGTGAAAGTGGACCTGTAGCCCTGGGACGCTATATTCAAGACCCATTTGTCCTGGGTGATCATGTGCCAATTTTGTGAAAAAAGTGCTAGTTTTCCCCCTAAGGGGGCTGCCAAAAGATAAGTGCTTGGTATTGACAGAGGAAAGTCATTGGGACTGTTTCCTATATGGCTCTGATTTGTCTTCTCCGCTTTTGGAGGTAGAAGCACCCCATTGTTTAGGCCTGTATGAGCCTTGGGGCTGGGATCTGCCTCTAGGGTGTCTGTACCTGCCTCTTTGTGGCCTGTCTGACACTGGAAAGGATCAATTCTTTGAAGGCCAGTTCCTGCTAAATCTGGGTGGCTGTACCTGTAAGAAATCCTTAACTGTCTGCATAGATTTCGCTTTATCCTCCATTTTCTTCAACACCTCTTCTGCCTTAAAACCAAACAAAGTATCATGCTGTAAAGGAGCATCCAATAATTTTGCTTTAACATGATCAGGCAGATTCTGTTCCTTTAACCAAGCATTCCTTCTAATGACAGAACCCGTAACAGTGGCCCTGCAAGAAGCCTCCAGTGAATCAAAACCACATTGCAAAGTATGCTTTCCCACTTGTTCACCTGCATGCAATAAATCCTGCATTTCCTTGTTTTCTGGACATTCAGAATTTGCCAACATTTTCTGTTTTAGCAGTGACATTAAATATTGCTGATATTTAAGCATATGAAACTGACAAATTTAAAGCCCTTACAGCCAAGATAGCAGAAGTGTAAACTTTTCCCCCATCTCTCCAGTGCCCTTGAATCCCTATCAGAGGGGACAGGGTTTTTTGCAGTGGACGCCTTGACCCCTTTGGGACCCTGAGATATAGTTTCTGGATCAGCAGCAGGGTTTTTATATAGAAATTTATGAGAATCTGGAACCCTGTAGTATCTGTCTGGCTTAACAAGTGCAGGGGGTAAAGAGTCAGGAGACAGGCCGGACTCTGAAAATACATCATCTACAATGTCTAGAACAAGTGGAATAGCAAGAGGTCTGTGCTGAGGTAGTAAAAGAAAGTCTCTGTGCCTTTTCTTAGATTCTGAGTAATCTTGGCTCTCCCAGTGAAAGTGCTCCCTCGTGGTATGCAGGGTTTCCCCAAAAGAATAATCCTCAGGAGGAGAGGCTGAAGGAATAGACTCTTCAGCATCAGAATCCTCATAGGGAGGAAGAGAGTATCCCTGTTCAGAAGAGTCAGAGGAAATGGAAACCTGATTTGAAGATTCATAATCTGTCTCTTGCCTAGGCCTCTTATCAGGAGGGGGATGGGAACCCCTGATCAAAGTAATTAGGTCTTCGGTCATTTTAAGCATCTGTTTTTTAGGCATGGAAGTCTGTCCAGGAGAATGCTGTACTTGTTTCTTTGTCTTTAGAGCTGCTTTAGTCTTTGCCTTTGAAGCTGAGGTTGGCTTTCCATATAGCTGCGTAGGTCTGAAAACACCCTCAGAAGTCGATGCCTGCTCAGCGGCTCCAGACCCATCTGAGGGAATAGTTTCCAAGTGTCCAATACCTTGAGTATCCAGAAGCCTAGCTGGCTCCATGTGGGAGTCAGAAGCAGCCTGTGGCTCTGAGGTAGCGGGCGTCAGGGGCTGCGAAAGCACCTCACGGAGAACCGGCGTCTGGCCTAGCGGAGGCCTCATCGTCGGTTTTGGACCTCGGATGCCTGTCCTTTTCCTTTTCCTTGCACTTTTTATAAACTCCCGTTGTCGGCTGTTCCGACAGCATTATATAATTAAATCTTCGGCCAAAGTAATGAAACGCAAAATCGTACCGACGCTTAATAGTGCGTTGGTTAAATCCAGCATAAAACCGACAACTAGCAACGTCGTGGTCAGGGTCTAGGCAAGGAATACAGTAAGAATGAAAATCCTTAAGAGGTATTTGCTTCCCACAATTAATACAATTGTTAACTTTATCTGACATCGGTCTGGAGCAAGAAAAAAGTTTCCCCAATGGGGTACTTAGCTTTAATGAAGACTTCGGATCTGAAATTCGATTTTGAAAATCTCAGGAGTCGGCCGACCAGCACTTGCGAACTGCTTTTGCTTCAGGCACCGCGCGGCAAGAAAGACTGAAGAAAATAGCGTCGGCTGCATCTTTTATACCCCTGGCGCACTGACGTCAGGGAAGAGGCGACAGCAACCGACGCCGGACCAAGACTTTGGAATTCGGGCCGACTGCGGGTAGCCTGCCAGCAGGATAACCCAAGTGTAATGACTGCAACAGTGAAACACGATGAACATCTAGTCAGGAAAACTGCTGGAGTCGAAAATCTCTGTCTACAGATCCAATCTGACTTTTTCAAGGGTTTCAGATCACAAGGCTCCAAAACCATAGGAGAGATTGGAAGGAGATATGGTTACATGGGAAGTGGAGGAAAGGTTTGTGGATCCATTGGGAGATGGAGCCAGAACAACCCCCATCTGGATCTCAGCATCAACGAACTTCCTCATCATCCTATCTATGCCAGCTTTGGAAAGACTTCTGGAGGATCTTCTAGAAGAGGTAGTTTGCTGAGGTCTTAAGTCTCCACAACGTAGTTTGAAGAAAAGGGAAATGGAGCCAAGGGGATACCCGATCAACAGCAAACCCAGGTGAGCGGGTTCATGGAGACTTACAAAGTCAGACCTGAGGACTGAAGATCTGAAAACTGCTTAGGAGATTTCACCATGACAGATGGATCCGATGATTTAGGATCCAACTGTTTCTTTTTAGGATCCAAGCAGGTCAGATCCGAAGTTCTTTGGATCTTCACAGGGGACTCTAAAGAAGCTGTAAAGGAAGAAGCTTTCAGAGATGGAATATGGGATTTCTTCCTAGGCTCCAAAGAGTCCTTAAGGTGTTTACTGGGCGTTAGAGCCCCTGAAGTAGAAGAGAAGGATGGAGGCAGCAGTCCTTTCAAAACCAGCGTGTTTCTCCTATATGCTATTGCTCTAGAATTAAACACAGCACAAATCCAACAATTAGTGGAAAGATGTGCTGCTCCTAGACAATAAACACACTCCCTGTGGGCATGAGAATTTGGAATTTTGTGCATTTCTGAAAGCAGACTGGTTTCTCGGCCATAACTAACAATAAAAATAGAGAACGATACCAGTAAAGTTTTTTTTTAGCAAAGGGGGGGCTACCAACTATGGTAGGAAGGATACCTTCAAACAGGAATAACAGGAAAGATAGGTACTAACAATGGTATGCCTGAGACTACCAATATGGTAGAAAAAGGATTAGACTTAACAGGAGAAATACCTAAAAACTAGAAAATTATTTATTATTTATTTATTTGACATTTGTTGACAAGGATAGTCTGACTGAGCTGTTGCCCTTTTTCAGCGGAGGCCCAGGGAGAATTATGCAATTACTGTACACACAAAACATACAATATACAGAACAGCAAATTCATAGTTTCCAGTAGAAATGCATTAGTTAGTTCAAATTAATTTAGTTCAGACAGACAACTAGAAGCAGTTAGCCAACAATATCTACACAATAGTTTCCTTATACTCAGCAGAAGAATAGTTGTTAGAAGCATTCATTTATACAGGCAGTGTTATAGAGTACAATGCAAGCATAAAAATAGTACTATTTATAGTGTTATTTATACAGTATTAGGAGTGTCAGATGACTTAGATTTAGTAGTCAGGAAAGGAGCAAGTATGAAAGAAGATTTACAAAAGGGGCTGGAGTTAGTGAGCAAGGGTGAGAGAGGAGAGGGAGGAGTGCTGAGTAAGAAAGGGACATGAGTTAGAAGACGGGTTATGTAGTAGGGTCTAAGGTGGTAGTCAGGTTTGGTGAGCGATCAGGTTAGGAAGGTCAATAGGGTGTTTACAGTGGTAGGAGGAGGATAGCAAAAAGGTAAATATCTAAATAAGGTCAAAAGAAGTAGAAAACTACTCACCATTTTCGCAAAAAAGACTAACACTAAGCTACAAGAGAGGATCCATGTTCCTGCAAGATGGTGGCACATGAGATCTGAGGTATTGTAGAATGGCTGGGGCATTATGGATGGTAAGTCTGGGATATGCGGCTGAGTCGGATCCATAACCCATACAATGAAAAAGAATGAAAAGGACATCCGATACTAGGGATATGTGAGCATGAAGAGCAGGATACACATAAGGATAAAAATAAGAGCCCAAATAAAATACTACCTGGAGGAAAATCTTATGAAAAAGAAAAAGATGCGTCAGTGGTGGAACTTTAAATTACTGCCAAACTGGTCAGAGAAAGACACATTTTAGGATAGACACCTGAGTAATATGATAACCAAAATAGTGGTGCAGTAGTGCTCAAAAAACACAAGTAAACATTCCAAATATAAAACACATGTGTTTTATATTTGGAATAAAATTTTACTTGTGTTTTATATTTGGAATAAACTGTCTTGTGGACTCGCAACTGTAGTGCTTTTTTCTGGATTTACCTGAGTAATATGAAACTGGTCAAGCCAAAATGAGCAGATACTCTAATGAAAGCAATTAAAAAAGGGCATAAAAAATTACATGGGAAGAGAGTCGTGAAACTTACAACATACAAAACAATACATAGTTACACTAAGCATGGATAATGAGGATACTGGAAAGTTTTGACGGGTAAAATGCAACTGATCCAGCTACTAAAAGACGCAAGCTTAGTATTTAGATAGTAAGCAGAATGTAAAAAAATATATTAGAGATAACTAAAGAACAAAACAAGTCACACTTGATCCTAAAATGGCTAAATGTATTTGTAAGGGGAAGGTTAAAGGAGAGTTGGCAAGATATTTGCACAGTACCTTTAAAAATCACTAAATCCAGAAAATTTCAAACATTTCATTAGAAATGTCTGCAAAATGTATTTTTATACTCAGAGTAGGCTACATAAAATGTTTCAAGGAGCTAGTCCTTCCTGTTGGAGATGCATTGGGGAATTCTGTCAGAAATATTGGCTAAGCAAATGCTTACACTATGGAAATTATTTTTTTGAGCTGGGATACAGGATCTGAATTGCCTTAATTCTAGTGGCTGCCACCAGGAAGAAGGGCATAACTAACTCAAAAACAAGCCACTCTGGAGGAATCACAACATCAATAGGCTGTATAACAGAAGGAAGAAAATCATGGCAAAAATTAAGAGGTGCAGCATCGAGCAGGGTAAAAGCTCTCTCATCAAATTAAACAAACAACTCAGAGCACAGATAAGTCTACCAAATCCAAATTTGAGGTAAATTTAGCTTCCCAGGCCAAGGACAACCACAAGGCATTCTTTAGCTACGTTCGAAACCACAAAGGCAATACACAATTGTGCATAGAGCTCATTGTAAATGGAGCCACGTATACTCAGCCAGAATATATAGCAAACCTACTGGTCAACAAATGCAGCTCCAACTTTACCCCACTCTCCCCATCAACTTTCCCTTGGGAAATACCATCAACTATAACTCCACCTTTCATCATTAGGAAACAGGTCCTTAATCCTCTCCCTAAGGCCAAAAACACTGCATCAGTGGGAACAGACAACATCCCAGGATGCCTTCTAAATCGCATGAAACATGAAACATGATCTATCAGGCAATTTGGAATTGCTATTTAACTGTAGCCTCCGAACAGGTGTTGTGCCTTATGAATGAAAAACACCAACAGTTATCCCTCTGCATAAGGGTGGGCCATCTACAGACTCTGGAAACTACAAACCCATAAGTCTCACTACTCTCATACGTAAAGCCATGGAAAGAATTATCATGGAAATGATCAATAATGGCATAGGAAACTTCCAAACACTGGACCCAATCCAATTTGGTTTTATCAAGGGCAGGTCATGTTTACTCAACTTGGTGGACTTCTTTGAGAAGGTCACCAAAGCAATGGATGAGGGCAAAATGGTTCACACTGTCTACCTTCACCTGGCCAAGGCATCTGACACAACCCCCCACTCAGGCATTGTTGACAAACTTAATAGGTTAGGGACAAACTTTTATTTCACCTGGTGGATAACCAGCTGCCTCACAGACAGGTGCTAGGAAGTTAGAATTGGGGAGTCCACCTCTACTAAGAGGCCAGTCACAAGCGGAGTCACTCAGGGACCAGTCCTAGGGCTTCTCCTTTTTGCCAATTACTTCTCTGAAGGGAAGGCTAACATCAATGCCATCTGGCTGACTAAATTTCCAGATAATTGCAAATTAGGAGCCGTCACCGAACTGCCCACTGACACAAATGTTCTCCAGGAAGGACTGACACAGACAAACAACTGGTGCCAGAGCCATAGACTAAAATGAATTGCCAAGAAATGCATAATAGTATCCTTTGAGAAGTCATTCATCCCTTGAAATTGTCATATTGACAACACACCCCTAACAGTTGACCCAGTAGTCGGGTACTTGGGGACACACAGACAGTAATCTATCCTTTGATTATTGTATGTCTACATTAGTGAGGAAATCATTCTATGCTGTGCAACTTGTAAACAAAGGTATGGCATCTAGATCCAAAAAAGTAATTGTTTCACTGAATTCAGCAATCATTAGACCCATCATTGAGTAGAATCCCCCTTTGGTATGTATCTAACTAAGCATATCCAAAAATTGAAAAGTCCACACAGGTTCCTTACTAAAAGAATTTAGGGCGTAAGGAACATGTCTTATGCAGACGGCCTCAAGTTCCTATCCCTGCATTCTGTTTCCTACAGACTGTTGGAGATCTATTAAACAAACAAAAAAAAACCCTGCAAAAATCAGCTCCACAGCTTTATTCAGGTTATAATGATCTGGTACCTAGGCCATTCGCCTTCAGGGATCTAAGTAATCACCATAATGCATTTTATATATATGTGCAAACAAGCATCCCTAATTAAATGAATACAAATTCATCTCTAAAAATCCGTTACTACTAAAACATTTATATTTTGAAAATATTTTAACACATTTTAAACACACTAAATATTAATTTCCTGATTTAAACCAATAGGATACAATGTTCTATAATCCATAATTAATCTAGCCTCTAGTTCTAACAATTTCCCTACATAATCCCCTCCCCTAGGTAAAAAAAGGTTTTGCCAGAACAGAATAGAAAAACTCTGAATCCATACCCCCATGTGTTTCCATAAAGTGCTTGGCCACAGGACTATTACAATTACTGTTTCTGACATCTCCCAGGTGTTCCAAAATACAAATTTTGACCCTACATTTTGTTTGACTCACATACCACATAGGTTTAGGACAACTGCAACCTATAATATATACAACCCCCACTGAATTACAATTAAAACAATCCTTATCAATGTAACGTCTTCCATTAATTTTCATCCCGATAACTTTCTTACCTTAAAACACACACTACAACGTCCACAAGCAAACATCTCAAATGACTGCTTAACCACACTTCTGGGCTCATACATACTGTATAATTTAACATTTCTTTAAGGTTACAACTCCTCTTATAAGAAAATGTAATGTGTCGGAGGAACAAACTACCAATATTCCCATCCTCATTTACATACCACAATCTTTTCACAATTTTTCCAAACACTCAGAGAAGGGTGAAAACATAGTAACAAAAACATTTTTCATTACTATTATTAAAGCCATACTGCTTATACTGATTCACCCTCCTATTACATGTCTTCATTCTAGTGCCCCCCAAAACACATAATTTTGCTTTCCCAATCTGTTCTTTACTGTACCCCCTAATTCTCAATCAGTTTTCCACCTTATTTAACTCCACCATTTTTTAATTCTCATCACTAGTAAGACCAAATATTCTTTTCAACTCACCATGCAGTAAAGAATCCAACAAATGTCCAGGATGCATGCTCGAAGCATGCAAAAAATTGATAACAGCTGTTTGCTTTCTAAATAGCTTGTATTTAACAGACATCCCTTCAACAAACAAGGTAACATCAAGAAAAGTGATGCTCTCCTTGTTTACCTCATGAAAAATCGGAGACCATGACAATTGCCATTCAAAACTGCAAAAAACTCAGAAAATCCCTCACATCATCTTTACATATCAAAATCAGGTCATCTATGCATCTTTTACAAAATATCACATTGTTCATATAGAGACTAATTTGATATATAAACTGTTTCTCAAACTCACCTATATATAATATTGCATAAGTGGGGGCAAATGAAGCCCCCATTGCAGTTCCTTTCAGTTGCAAAAAAAAACTCCCCTTCAAAACAGAAGTAATTATGGGTCAAAACAAAACTCTAACAAGCCAGTCAAAAAAGATGTGCGAGGGCCCTCACCCATCACCTTACTTACTGCTTTCAAACCCCATCTGTGTTTTATGTTTGTATACAATGACAATGGTTACACTAATAATATTGATATCATTTTACATGCTTGATTTCATCTAACGGAGTATTAGTAAAGTGGGCTGGCACCTTACACAAAAAGTTCAACTGAAAATCCAAAAACCTACTCACATTACATAAATAAGCCCCCACTCACGAAATAATAGTCCTACCAAGGGGGTCTTGCAAACTTTTATGAACTTTGGGTAATGCGTACATAATGGGGTTAGTTGGCTTATTAACAAAAAGTTTATTAACATCATTCCTATAAAAAAAAAACCCAACCGTTCACCACTTTCAAGCATCTCATATAACTCCGTGTTAAACTCATCTGCAGGGTTCCTAGACCATCGTTTATATTCACCATGAACATTCACTAAATCATAAATCATCTTCAAATATTTAGTCTTGTTCATGACAAACCAGTTACCACCTTAATCAGCACACTTAAATACAAACCCATTTTTAACTTTTTTTTAAAGACTATAGGGCCAACCATTCATTTTTTGTTAAATTATATTTTTTCTCAGAATATAAAAATGTCTGAAACTCATGCCCAATCTCTTTACCCAACATTTTCTCAAACAGATTAATGGCTGGAACATTTAATGGGGGACAAATTTTCTTACACTAGAAAACAATGTCAGCTCAATCTTGCCATAACCTGTGTTAAACCCTTCCCCCCAGTGATATCATTACACACAAGCACATCTTCATAAGATTCAAAATCAAAGTCGGTTTCGTAAATGGATAAATTTAACAAAGAATCATACTCAGCCTCAGAAACATCATCAGAAACATTTATCTGACTTTTTTGTTTTCAAAAAACACACGCAACAATAATTTCCTGCAAAAACTTTTTACATCCATCAACAAATCAGCCAGCGAAGGTTTGTGAGTAGGAACAAATTTGCTTCCCTTGGCTAGCACAGACTTAATTTCAGCACTAAGTACTAAATCAGATAAATTAATAACACACAGGTCATCGTTCCCTAAAAAAATCCTCATACTCACACTATTTAAAGTCCAGATTCAATAAGTTCATAAAAAGTCCAAAACTGTTACTCCTATTTGTAAAGGTTTCTTCCCTTTCTTCCTCTTCCACGATTATTCTGTTGAAAGGAAAGTACAGTTTTGTACCTACCATAAATGTAGATGTTCGAGTGCTAATACAGCTGCAGTCATAACAGATGGGTTCTCCTGCCGTTAGGCGGGTCCTCGGTCGGCCGAATTCCAAAGTCTAGGTCCGGCGTCGGTTGTCGTCGCTTCTTCCCTGACGTCAGTGCGACAGGGGTATAAAGGAACCAGCCAACGCCATTTTCTTCAGTTTTTCTTGCCCCAGATGTCAGGTGCCCCCAGAAGGAAGGCAATACATAAATTTGTGTAATAATGCAGTGCAATATAATCAAAATACAGTAGTTGCAAGCAAATACATCATAAATGAATACCCCAATCAGGTTGTATGAAGATGTGTTGGCCTATAGGCCTGTTCCAAGAGGGGAAGGAGGGAGGGAAACCTGGACTGCAGCTGTATTAGCACTCAAACATCTACATTTATGGTAGGTACAAAACTGTACTATGTTCATCGTGCATACAGCTGCAGTCATAACAGATGGGTAGAATCCCAAAGCTAAGAAAGGGGTGGTAGGCACTAGGAGGAACTAGAAGGAGCCAAAATGCCCTGCAAGACTGCAGTGGCAAAGCCTGCTCTGGATTTGGAGTATAATGGTAGGTTGTAGTGCTTGGAGAAGGTATGCACAGAACTCCAAGTGGCTGCTTCCAAAATATCCTTGGTAGGAACTCCTCTGAGGAAAGCTGTAGAGGTGGCTGTGGCCCTGGTGGAATGAGTTCTAATGCCTGTAGGTACAGTTTTGCCATGAAAGGAGTAGCAAAAGCGTATGCAGTGGGCTATCCATTTTGAGATTGTCTGTTTGGAAATTGGCTTTCCTTGAGCTCCTACAGCATAGGACACAAAGAGCTGTTCTGATTTCCTGAAAGGCTTTGTTCTGTCCAAATAATAACGCAGTTGTCTATGGATGTCCAAGGAATGTAGCAATCTCTCCCCTTTGTTTTGAGGATTAGGATAAAAAGTAGGTAAATGTATGGCCTGATTTAAAGCTACCCTGGATACCACTTTAGGCATAAAGGACGGATTGGTTCGTAAGGAAACTCTGTCCTGATGGAAGATGATAAAAGGCTGGACAGCCATGAGAGCCTGTAGTTCTGAAACTCTACGAGCTGAGGTGATAGCCAGAAGGAAAGCTGTTTTCCAGGACAAATATTGCAAATCTGATGAGGCAGCTGGCTCAAATGGAGGCAAGGTCAATTTTTCCAGAATGAAATTAAGATCCCAAGCAGGTATTGGTTGTTTCCTTGGAGGTCTTAGATTCTTAGCCCCTCTGAGGAACTGTCTTAAAAGAGGGTGAGAGAATAAAGGTGGATCAGTGTTGTATTCTGCAGAAATGGCTGAGGCATGGATTTTGATGGAGGAGAATGAAAGTCCACTGCTTAGCAGCTCAGCCAAATATTGTAGTATTTGAGGTAAATTCAGTTTTCCAGGATCCTGGCCCTTTTTCTCATTCCAGACACAAAACCGTTTCCATTTTGCGGAGTAAGCTTTTCTAGTTGATGGCCTTCTGGCCTCCAAAATGACATCCTGCACCTCCTTGGAGAGTAGGGCCTGTTGTGATGCTAAGGAATCTTCCATGCGGCTAGATTGAGTGTTTTTAGCTGGCTGTGAAGAGATTTGAAGCTGTGCTGAGTCAGAAGAAGAGGCATTAGCGGCAGGGTCCATGTGGGGAATGCGTCAGGCTCCTCAGGAGCGGGTACCAGTGTTGCCTTGGCCAGTCCGGAGCAATGAGAATCATCTTTGGTCTGTCTGCTCTGGTTTTCAATAGGACTTTGGGCAGCAGAGGAAGGGGTGGGAAGGCATAAACTGTCATTGATGTCCAACTGAAAGAGAGAGCGTCCACTCTCCAGGCCTTTGGATGGAAAATCCTTGAGCAGAATTTTGTCAATTGGTGATTTTTGTGGGAGGCAAAGAGATCTATGTCTGGCCTTCCCCATTCTTGGATTATTTCTGTAAAAACTTTTGGATGCAATTTCCACTCGTGTGGATCTGTCATACTCCTGCTTAGGTTGTCTGCCAGCGTGTTTTCCTTGCCTGGCATGTACTGTACTTGTAGTTCCATTTGTAAGTCCATGGCCATGTTCCAAAGTGACATGGCCAGTCTGCACAGGGGGTAAGAATGTGTTCCTCCCTGTTTGTTTATGTACCACATAACTGTGGTGTTGTCCGTCCTTATCAATAGTTGACCTGGTTGTAGAAGGTCCTTGAAAGCTATTATAGCATTTATTACTGCTAGCATTTCCTTTTGATTGATGTGAAGGTGCTTTTCTTTTTGGAACCATTTGCCCTGAATGCACCGATCTGTCATGTGCGCCCCCCAGGCGTAGTCCGAGGCATCTGTTGTGATGAACTGATTTGCTTGAGGCTTGCTGAATGGGAGACCTGTGTTTGTTTGACATGCTTGAGCCCACCACAGAAATTCCTTTTGCAGACATGGAATTAGTGGTATTATTGTTTCCAAACTGTGGCTGTGTTGAGACCATATGTTTTTCAGGTACCATTGTAGTTTCCTCATATGCAGCTTTGCACATGGGATTAGTAAGATGCAAGATGCCATGAATCCCAGAGCCTGCAGGATTTTCCTTGCAGTCAGCCTGGTGCAATTTGCTAGTGCTCTGAAGTATTGAATTAGTTGCCCCTGCTTCTCTGGCATGAGGTAGGCCATCTGGGTGTTTGTGTCCAAACTGGCACCCAGGAAAATTATCTTCCGAGAGGGTATTAGCCTTGATTTCTTTTTGTTGACTGTGTATCCCAGGGAGTTCAACAACATTATTACATAAGCCAGATGTTTCAGAAGAATGTACTTGCTGTCCGCTTGGATCAGGCAGTAATAGGCAATTACTGATGCCAGGCATTTCGTGAATACTCTGGGCACAGTAGATAAGCCAAAGGGCAATGCAGAGAATTGATAATGGGTTGAACCTGCAAGAAATCTGAGGTACCTTCTGCAATTTTGTCTGATTGGGACATGCAGGTATGCCTCCTTGAGGTCCAATGTTACCAGCCAAGACTCCTTGCCCAGCATGGGAAGAAGTTGCTGTAGAGTGAGCATCTTGAATTTTGGTACGAGTAGAAATGTGTTTAGGATGGATAGGTCCAAAATAGGTCTCCAATCTTTTCCCTTCCTTGGTACCAGAAATAGCCTGGAATAAAAACCTTGACCTTGTTCGTGTGTAGGTACCTCTTGAATAGCTTTCATGTTTATGAGATCTGTAATTTGCCTTTGTGCCTCTGCCCTTTGATTGTGTGGCAGGTTTGGCATGCCTCTCATTTTTGGAAGGGTGTGAAAATGGAATTTGTAACCTCTGCTTATAATGTCCAGGATCCATTTGTCCTTTGTGACAATATGCCAATTTTTGAAAATAATGCCAGCTTTCCTCCTAAGGGGGCTGCCATTTGAGACTTGCTTGGCATGCAAAGGGGAAAGTCATTGGGTTTGCTTTCTGAAAGATTGCGAGTTATCCTCACCACCTCTTTGTGTAGGAGCTTGCCATTGTCTGCCTCTATACGATCCTTGGGATTGTCCTCTGCCCCTCGGGCGCCTGTATCTGCCTCTTTGGGGTCTGTCCGTGGCAGGAAAGGACCAGTTTTTGGAAGGTCAATTTCTACTAAAACGTGGGGGTTGTACCTGTAGAAAATCTTTCACAGTTTGCATTGATTTAGCCTTTGCCTCCATTTTCCTTAATACCTCCTCAGCATTAGCACCAAATAGTACATCCTTTTGAAGAGGGGCGTCCAGTAATTTAGCTTTAACATGATCAGGCAAGGCTTGTTCCTTGAGCCAGGCATGCCTACGTATGACTGATCCTGTAACAGCAGCTCTACATGAGGCCTCTAGAGCATCAAAACCACATTGTAAGGTATGCTTACCCACTTGTTCTGCACTATGCATCAAATCCTGCAACTCCTTCAAGTCTGGTTGTTCAGGTTGGGACATTTTACTTTTCAATTGTGATAGCAAAAACTGTTGGTATTTTAGCATATGGAACTGACAGTTTAAGGCCCCCATGGCTAAGGTAGCCGAGGTATATACCTTTTTTCCCCACCTTTCTAAGGATCTGGAGTCTCTCTCGGAAGGTAATGGATTTTTAGCAGTGGAGGCCTTAACTCCCTTGGGGCCCTGTGAGATGGTTTCTGGGTCAGCAGCATGGCTTTTGTATAGAAATTGGTGTGAGTCAGGAACCCTGTAGTACCTGTCAGGCTTAACTGGAGCTGGAGGTAGAGAGTCCGGGTTAAGGCAGGCCTCCGAGTAAACATTATCTAGGATGTCCAAGACAGGAGGTATAGCCAGAGGCCTGTGTTGAGGTAGCAAGAGAAATTCCCTAAGCCTTTTCTTGGAATCTGAATAATCTTGGCCTTCCCAGTGGAAGTGTTCCCTTAAGGTATGCAAAGTTTCCCCAAATGAGTAATCCTCAGGGGGGGGATACAGAAGGGATGGACTCCTCCACATCAGAGTCTTCAAAAGGGGAGTAAGAATGTTCCTGATCATCAGAGTGCTCTGAAATAATGGAGCCCTGATCAGAAGAGGGGGAATCTTCCTCCACTCTGGGCCTTTTGTCCGGTGGGGGCTGAGAACCTCTGATAAGAGTAATTAAATCCTCAGCCATTTTAAGCATCTGTTTCTTAGGCATGGGGCCTGTAGATGGGCCCTGTGTAGCTTGTCTCTTAGAGTGCAAGGCTGCTTTAGACTTAGTGAAAGCCTTGATGGAGAAAGAAGAGGAAGGTCTGAAGACACCTTGAGTGGAGGTGGACCTGTCCACATTCTGAGTTTCAACGCCAAGAGTGGCTTCGGTATCTGTAGCCAGGGTGTGGGCCGAGGAGCCTGAGACATCGGGCACAGGAGACACCGCCAAAGAAGTGTCGTCGGTAGTCAGGGGCTGCGTAGGCGCCTCGCTGAGAACTGGACCACGTGTAGTCGGCTGAGGCGTGGTGTCGGTAGAGGCCGCAGACCTCGTGTGTCGGTCCTTATCTTTGCGTTTTTTAGACAAAACTGGAGTCGGAGCATCCGACGACATAATATAATTAAATGCTTTCCCAAAATAATGCTGGGCAAACTCCGTCAGATGCTTAATGGTGCACTTGTTGAATGTAGCACAAAAGCGACAGACCGAGACGTCGTGGTCTGGGCCTAAACAAGGTATACAGAGGGAATGGAAATCCTTATGCGGTATTCGCTTCACACAAGAAATACAATTATTAACTTTGTCTGACATCGGTCTGAGGCAAGAAAAGTTTCCCCAACGGGGTACTTAGCTTTCAAGAAGACTTAGTTTTCCAAATTTTCGTAATCTCAGGAGCTGGCCGACCGGCACTTGCGAACTGCTTCTGCTTCGGGCACCGCACGGCAAGAAAGACTGAAGAAAATGGCGTCGGCTGGTTCCTTTATACCCCTGTCGCACTGATGTCAGGGAAGAAGCGACGACAACCGACGCCGGATCTAGACTTTGGAATTTGGCCGACCGAGGACCCACCTGACGGCAGGAGAACCCATCTGTTATGACTGCAGCTGTATGCACGATGAACATCGACCATTCATAGATTAAGATGTTTCCTTACCCGTTTTTGTATTTACAACAGGGATATTCTCAAAGGAAACATTTTTCTTGCCACTTGACTCTCCCAAAGACACTGAGTTCTGCTTGGACTGACTGCCACCTCTAACCTTCGACCTT
>NC_056733.1:612188710-612263710 GCF_019279795.1 Protopterus annectens
AGGCAGTTCTGGCTCACCACATTGAGACACCCACCAGGGAGTACTAGGTACAACACCCAGTGGAGTCTGAGGGTACAAAGCCCACACTCTCTGACTGTATTAAAATTTGTAAGCCAAGAAGATTTAAGCATGTGGAGGCATATTTCCCCTTAGGAGACAGCAACAGCAAAGCTAAGAACAGCTGTCAAGGGGAGAGGGTAGACCACAAATACAGGACCAGCAATCTGGCCTGCTCCCAACTACCTGACTCTTGCCAGGGATCAGTCAGTCAGTTGGGATTTCTGGGCAGGAACAAATGGGTAGTACGGCTCTCAGGTAGTCCCTCAATCTCCGTCTCCATTCTCTTTGAAGCAAATGTAGTGAACTGGTACAATTAGAGGAGCCACTGAACAGAAGCTGTGAGGAACAAAAAAGCTGATGTGCTGTTTTAATAAAAAACATTTCATTAATAATTCTAAACTATATTTCACAACATTTACCCCAAATAATTTGCAATAATGAACATGCTCCCTTTCAAAAGTAGTAAAAGCTGGCATAACTGGTAGTGAACGGGCACCCAAAATAGTGTTAATCTTTTGATGGTCAATATTACCACTGAACATACAAATAGGTTAATTTAACAAAATTCAGTAAGTTCAAGCAAACATCTCCATAGAAGAATCTTTTAAAATTGTTTTATAGCATCCATACTCTCATGTTTTGTACTAAACTGATATCCCTCATCAAATTCTCTAAAGCTAGCTATGAAAACAGAATTGCCGCAGATAGTAAAGGCAACCATAAGGCCTTCTATAGTTATGTAAAGAATCTCCACGGCAATACCAAGATTTTCTCTGAGCTACTGCACAATGGTACCTCCTATCCTGAGCCAACAGATACTGCCAATACACTGGCTGACAGATTCAGTGCCAAGTTTACCCCTATTCCCCCAAACGGTCAGTCACAATACCCGTAGATTGCCAGGCACCCAATATTACTGCTGCACAGGTTAAAACAGCACTGCCCAAGGCCAAGAATAAAGCTATTATGGGACCTGACAACATCCCTGGTTGGGTTCTACATGAACTACAGAGTGAACTGGCACCTCACCTGTGTGCCCTGTTCAATCACTGCCTCACCTCAAGCTTTGTCCCTACTGAATGGCGCACTGCTACAGTCATCCCTCTCCAAAAAGGAGGAGCGACTACAAACCCTGGGAACTATCGCCCCATTAGCCTGACAAGTCTGATATGCAAAGCTATGGAACGCATCATGGACCTAATAAACAAGGATATAGGGAATCTCCAAACTCTGGATCCCACACCGTTTGGTTTTGTGAAGGGTAGATCATGCCTGCTCAACTTGGTCAACTTCTTTGAGTCAGTTGACCAGAGCTGTGGATGAAGGCAAGGTGTTAAATACAGCCTACCGTGATCTGGCCAAGGCCTTTGATAACATTCCCCGCTTAGGAATCATAGAAAAACTCACTAAGCTAACCCCTATATCACTAGGTAGGTTGCAAACTGGCTCACAGGTAGAACCCACAGTGTGAAAGTAGCTGACTCCAAGTCAGACTGCTGACCAGTCATGAGTAGAGTCCCACAGGGTTTGGTCCTGGGTCCTCTCCTGTTTGGTATCTACTTCTCTGAAGTCCAGGCCAACACGAGGGGACTCTGGCTGACAAAGTTCACAGACAAGTGCAAGTTGGGAGCTATTATTAACTCCCCAAGTGATGTTGAGATCCTACAGAAAGGACTCATTGAGACCAACGACTGATGTCAGAACCATGGCCTTAAGTTCATTGCCAAAAAAATGTGTCGTCATCCCCTTTGGTAAAAACCCGGTTCCCATGAATTACCACATCAATGGTAGTCCACTGAACACAGAAGGCATTATAAGAGATCTGGGAACACAGGGTGACAGCAACCTCTCTTTTGACCACCACATTGCCACTGTGGTTAGAAAATCCTTCTAAGTGGCACATCTCATTACTAAGGGTTTTGCATCCAGGAAGAAAGAGGTTATGGTTTCCCTCTACTCTTCCCTTATTAGGCCAATCATTGAGTACAATGCCCCATTTGGCATGTACCTCAATAAACAACTGGAGAGGCCACAAAAGTACCTCACAAAGAGGATCCTAGGTCTTAAATACTTGTCCTATATGGACAGACTAAAAAAATTCCAACTATTCTCTGTCTCATATTGCCTACTTAGAGGCGATCTCTGCTTGACTTACAAAGCCATGTCTGATCCAGCTCTGTTAGAAATACTACATCTAAAGAAATCCCAATCCCTCTGCACCACATGCTCCAGAGACCTCAACCTCATTACCACAATCAACAGAACATGCTGGAGGGACAGGTTCATAACCCAGAGACTGCCCATGCTATGGAATAGACTTCCCATACATGTCAAGCAGAGCACCTTACTGGGCCTCTTCAAGAGAAATCAAGTGGATGAGAAATAGAAAATTCACCCCAGGGATCACTCCAGTGGCTCTACTCGACAGAGGCACTGGAAACTAAGGTCGGGTGGCACAATGCCAGAGTAATCCTATGGGCAAGGCTTGTAAAGGCTCCAGGGTCATTAGCCTAGTACACACCTATAAACCTATATTCATATTAAGATAACAATGTCCCAACATTCTATTTCTCCAAGTTTTAAAAACAATAATGAAAATCTCTAATGTAGAATGTCGAGTGTACTACTCTTTTTATCAATAAAATACCCAAGCAGGTTTGTCAAATTTTTAAGCACTTAATGAGTGCAAAAACAAACAATAAATAAATAAATAAATACCAGAACTCAGGCATTGTCAGTGACTAGACTGCTGTTGACTTCCCTCTGCAAAAATAACCCAGTCTGGCATTTTTATTAATAAGTTTGTGAAACTGTGACAAACTAAAAGTATCCCTAGTTACACATGCATAGGTGTCAAAAGTACATACATAGTTCTTACACATTATTCTGTTTATGTTTGTTAAATGTGGTAGAACACTGCTGCTAGTGCACCCTTTTCAGCTTCTACCTGGGTGTAGAGCAAAGCTGTAAACACATACATTTTATAATACAATTCTGTGAGTTCTTGGTCAAGGCAAGGCAAACAACAAACACTACCACACAAAGCTTACAAGTACAATTGTAAAAGTTCTAACTATGATGCATAACATATACGTCTATCAGTCAAAGCTGTTATGCATTAAGGGACAGAGGAGGGAAGTTGCAAATATGAGAAAGGTGTGAAGCCTGTCAGATAAAGGGGACAGTGTAGGAAAAGAGAGAGAGAGACACAGAGAGCATAAAAGGAGGATAGTGGAGTGTTAAATAAGGAGTATGCAGCAAAGTGATAGAGGATATATTCGGTATTAGTTAATGAAAGACGCGGTGAGATTCAAAGGAATGTGAATTAAGAACAATGTCTGCATGATATAGATGTGTAGAGTTATGGATTATTTTAGGTTACTCCTCTATTCAGGAATCATTTGTGCTGTACACCTTTCAGTGACTGTTTACTTTAGGACACACCATGGTACTTTGTGCAGTTTTGGTGGTGATGACTTGACTGACATGCACTTGTGTCTGGCACTTTTTTTTTTTTTAATTCTTACTCTGATTCACTTTTTACACATTAAAAAGTTTAGGTATAAAAATTTGAAAATCGAATAAGTATTACTGACAATGCCAGTGAAAGATGGTCACACACATCCAGAAAGAGGGATGATGCCCCCTTGCAGCCCTTGCTTTGCACACTTTTAAGTGCCTTGCAATCCTTTTGGGGGTGTAAGTCCCCTGATGGAAGTTATGCTGTTTTTTAATCTTATCTTCTTATGATCAATGCCATTCACACCAATGTTTATTTCTTTAAAAAAAAAAAAAAAAAAAGAGGTCTGATATTATAAAGTCAGCCTATGTCACAAAGAGGGAGGGGCTTGCTACTGCCATCCTAGTGTGTCTTAATATAAACAAACAATCACCTGCCTATCTTTCAATACCAAGGCTTTGAGTGCTGTTTAGAATTCTTGGTAGGCAGTGATGTATTTTATATTGTACGAGAGGGATTCCCACATTTTTTAAAGCAAGTAGTGGATCATAACTTATTTTGAGGAGTTTGCAGGTTTGGAGCTGAGACAGGAAGGTATCTGAAGTAGAAAGGAATTCTTCTCTCTGTTAGTGTCCCAGCCAAGAATGGGAAGGAATGTATATAAATTAGTTTTGTTATGGGACAAGACCAGCTTATTAAAATGTATATTACTTTCAATTTATTAATGATGCTATAATATGATTGTTATAAAGCAAACATAATTTGTATGCAGGGCTGGGAAAAATACAGCTTCATAAGCCACAGTAGTGCTGTTTCATAAACTCCATTCTTTTAGTACGTAATAAGAGAGAATAGTACGTGTTACAGTGACTCCTCCAGGCTAGGAGTGCACTGTAGCTAGGGCAGGTTTGAAACACTCATGGTCAAAAACAAGACCCCTTGGAAGCAGGTGGATCATGCATAGGAAGGTGTTCACATGAAGTCTGAGGTGAAAATCACGAGGGGTGAGGACATTTGCAAAGTTTTTTTTATAGGATGCAGTCACTGTAACATAATGAAAGTGCATGACTAGGTTTGATAAGAAAAATGTATTAAAAATGTGGCTCGTCTCTGTTCAGAGAGACTATTTTGACATTTGCTATGAAGATGAAAGAGATTTCCAGCGCTGTAAGAATAACATTTTTGTTTGCAGATCCTGAAGTATTGTTCCTGACTAAAGGCATATAAGGTAAATTCTTAATGTTATTTATTTATGACTATAACAATTTGGTGCCATGATGTGGATATGAACTTTAGTATTGCTGCAGGGCAGTTCTGAAATAGGGCCCATCACAGATTTTCTGTGAGTTCCACATTGCTTTGTATGGAATAGTCAGAGACTCAGATGTGCAACTATTCAGGGTGTGCAAACATAATAGCCTTGGCAGGGAAATTGCTTTGTAAAGGGAAAAGGGTGGGTTGTGTTTTTTCTTTTTTTTTTTTAGACAATTTTAGCAAATGTAAGTGCATGACTGTGTTTGTACAATAAGTGCACGACTGTGTTGTAGTATAAGTGCATGACTGTGTTTTTGCTTGACCGAGTGGTTGTAAGGTATACAAGTAATAGTGGGAGGACCCCACAGTAAATGAGTACAGTAAATGCCTAAACGCTCGGTTTCTGGCATTTACTGATAATCACAAAGCTTATTTTTAACTGCATTTGTACTTATTTACTGCCTGCACTTTAAAAAGGTAATTTTTGTCTTATATTGCATTATTTAAATGTTATTGGCTTCACACTCAAGTGCGATAGCCGTTTCTGTACTGTAAAAGTGTTTTTTCTACTGTATCTGTGTTAATTTTGAAAAAAAAAAATCTTCCTATTTTCCACCTTTCTAAGCTAGAAAAGTCCAGTTTTCAGATATTTGCTGATACCTGGACTGTGGATAAGCTTCTGTGTTGCCCACACCTTACTTGGATAGAAGGAAGTTACTCTGTTCACCAGTAAGAGTGAGGAGCTTTGAACAGCCTACCTGTCCTTGGAGGAGTGGTTTCAGCCCAGAAATTGTAGCTTTATTGACTATTTTGGGATAACGTCTATCTCTTTCATCTTTCTGATATTAAAAAACGCATTTGCACAGTTTTGCACATAGCGCAGCGGCGGTTAGTTAGGGTTAAACTATTCCTGGCTCCACAGAGTCTGCTCTTTTTTTTTGCCTTAGTACTAGTCAGTTCTTCCAGTTCTAGCACTCAAATCAGCACTTTCGGATTAGCACTTGCAAAAAAGTGACAGAAGCACATATAAACTATAGTACTCGATCTCCAACATTTGTTTGTAGGGAACAGTCAAGTTACTCTTCCCCCAACTGCTTAACAAGAAAAAGTTCCTCAACCCATTCAGACATGTCCAAAGGCCAGTTCCCTGTTCACCTGATGAATATGGGCATCCTGAGGCAATGTCACAACTGCCTCATGTACACAGACAACCCTCTCCTCCTACCACATGATACCAAAATCTGCAAGAGATGCACTTACACAGCCAAACTTGAGGCAAAGCTCTCTCCAGCCACGACTGGAATAGACAGTCAAGAGGAGAAGGTAACAACCTGCAACACCCCACTTACTACACATAGACCCACCACACCTGCAACTGCAAATCCCACACATAGATACACAAAGACATACTCGGTGGCTCTAAATAAAAATCTACGGAAAAAACTGAGACCTCCAAAGCAGACATGCAAGCAACCTTCACCCACAAACACACCATAACCAACACATAACCCCCAAAACCAGTGTGCCACACAACCATAGCCCATAAGGCATAACATCAAACCTAACATACATGTAATAGGAGACTCCATAGTCAGGCACACTCACCAGGCCGGACAAAGAGAAGGTTACTGTCAGCTGCTTGTCGGGCGCCAGAATCCGCCACATCACGCAGGCACTCAGGTCACTCCATAACAAGTACAAATATGACTCTGTCATTGTCCATGTTGGTGTGAATGACCTGAGACGTATCTCCCTGGACTACATGAAAAGAGACATAGAAGAGCTCTCTGATCATGTAACCAAGGCGGGTATGATCCTAGCCCTGAGTAGCATCTTACCTTCACCAAGAATGATACCTCAGTACAAATAAAAAAATGATAAATTTCAACAACTGGATAAGCTTCTGGTGTCATTCAAAGGCAGATCCAGTATCTGTCTGCCTGGGATGACATGCTCAACAAGCCAAGATGCTTCACCAGAGATGGCTTGCACCTGTCACCCCTGGGATTCAGGATACTGGCCAAGGCTCTTGCCACCCCCATAGTGCTTGTTTTAGGCAAGGCTCAAAAGACAAACCCACCACCGTAACAAGTACCAGTGGTAAAAAACTGAGGGTAATGCTGCTCAATGCCAATATTTTAAACCTCAAAATGCACTCACTCAAGGCTCTTCTCAAAATGGAGAACATGGATATTTGTGCAGTAACTGAGACCTGGTTCAAGGCTCAAGAGAGCACCCCAGCGATTCCAGGCTACAACTCATACCACACATTTCGGCTACAAAACCTGGACCAAAACACCAAGGGAGAAGGTGTACCCATATTCATCAAGGATAACCACACCTCCAGGCTAGTTGTAAAGTATGATGCCTCAGAGATCATCCAAGTGCAACTGACAATGGGCAAAACTGCAATCCAGATTGTAGCTTGCTACAGATCACCATCCCTGCCCCAAGACCCCCACTCCTCGTTCCTCGAGGTACTGGAAAACATGAGGATCCAACCAAACACCCTAATATTGGGTGATTTAAATTACCCAAACATCAACTGGGAAAACTACTCAAGCACTAACACCTTTGCTGAATGCTTCCTGGGCTATATTAACTCAAATGCCCAGCCTATCAACACCCCCACAAGGGGCAACAATATACTGGACCTGGTCATCACCAACATGGGGGACAAGTGCTCCATACCCGAGGTAAATCCCTCATTGGTTAGACCAGACTATAAACTCATCACCCTCAATATCCACATACCCCCCCCCCAAGGAAACCACAGTGAAAAACCTCTCCAAAGCAAACTTCATGCTACTTATGACGGCGGTGGCAAACTTCGTTACTCCCATGAGGAATGACAATTTGGTTGAATCTGCTGTAGCCTACACAAAAGCACTCTACCAGCATTTACATGGGTGCATGGACCGTGCTATCCCGAACAAACAAAGACCCATTCCTCCCAAAAAAAGGAAACCAGTCTGGTGAACCCCGGGCATAAACAAGCTCTATAATAGAAGGAAGAAAGCCTTTGATACCATTCCCCACTTGGGAATTATAGACAAACTCACTAACTTAAATATAAACCCCTACATTACAAGATAGGTTGCTAACTGGCTCACGGACAGAACCCATACAGTGAAAATAGGAAACGCTAGGTCCGACTCCAAACCTGTGATGAGTGGAGTACCCCAGGGCTCAGTCCTGGGACCTCCCCTGTTCTGTATTTACTTGTCCGTGGTACACGCAAACACAGAGGGACTAATGGCTAACAAAGTTCGCAGGCAACTGTAAACTGGGTGCTATAACTGAGACCCCTACTGACGTAGATACCCTTCAAAAGGGTCTCACTGAAACAGATGCATGGTGCCAAAATCATGGCCTCAAGCTAAATGCCAAAAAGTGCATTGTCATCCCCTTCGGGAAAAACCAAGTACCTACGAATTACCACATAGGTGGCAGCTCACTTACCACAGAGAGTGTGATAAGAGACCTAGGGACCCCAGGTGGATAGTAACCTCTCCTTCAATAACCACATCGCTAAAGTGGTTAGAAAATCCTTCTACATGGCCCACCTTATCACAAAGGGGTTTGCATCTAGAATAAAAGGAAGTTATTGTCCCCCTCTATTCATCACTCATTAGACCCATTATTGAGTACAATGCTCCATTCGGGATGTATCTTACGAGACACCTGCAACAACTGGAGAGGCCTCAAAATACCTCACCAAGAGGATAACAGGCCTAAAACAGATGCCCTATGCCACCAGGCTAAAAAAAACTTCAACTGCACTCGGTTGCATATCAGCTACTCAGAGGTGATCTCTGCCAGACATACAAGGCTATGTCAAACCCCAAATTGCTGGAAATGCTCCACCTAAAGAAAACCCAATCTACCCGAGCTACATGCTCTAGGGACCTTAACCTGACCTCAACAATAAACAGGACTTGTTGGAGGGACAGATTTGTGTCCCAGAGACTCCCCTTGCTCTGGAATAAGGTCCCCATATATGTGAGGCAGAGCACCTCATTAGCGCTCTTCAAGAAGAATCTTGATGAGTGGATGGAGAACAGGAAATTCACCCCGGGAATCACTTCTGTGGCCCTGCTCGACAGAGGTGCAGGTAACTAAATCATGAGGGAGGCGCAAGCCGAAACATTTTGGCTAGGCTTAATTATGCCCTAGGGCCAACAGCCTAGTACCTACCTATGAACCTATAAATGTATGTGCACATACAGTAAAGGACAAATTAACACAAGGAGGCACCCTCAGAATTGAAAAGTAAGAAGTATGAGAGATGTTTTTATTTCTGTAAATGTATAAATGTATGAGAGAAAGAAAAGAAAAAGTTAAAACAAGTTCATGAGCCCATAGCATGATTGGAACGTAGACTATATACTGTTAAAACAAATGCATGAGCCTACCACATGATAGGACATAGAGGTATGTGTTGTTAAAATAAATTCATGAGCCCAAAGCATGTTGGACCTTAACAGTGTGATTGTGTGAAAGTACCCTCAGAGGGTCCGAAAGAGTGGCCATTTCTGGACAAAGTACCTATTTACCCTGTTATCTCGACCGCAATGCTGGAGATGTAACTTTTGAGCTCGTGCAGGGATGAAAACAAGGGGGTGCTGTGGGAAAAGGCTGATCAAAACTTCTCCTCTGTTGCTGCACCCCAACAGGCTTCCTACCTTTCCCTCCCTGTATGGTGTGTGGATTACTACAGTTATTTTCTGTCTTTGGAACCGCCAGGATCCAGGAGTTGTAAGGTAAGCCTAACATTTTTATTATTACTTATTTATAAAATAAGAAAAATGGGAGCAAAGATAAGCAAGCAAGATCAAATCCCTGAAAAGGGAACACCTGCATATTTTATGTATTTTAACTATATAAAAGAAAGGTGTAAATATCTGCACGACTGGTTTCAGGTTACTAAGAATTGTACTGGTGGGGTATTTCCATTAAGTGGAACTTATAAGACTAAATTGCTGACATTGAAAGGTGTTTTGAAAGAAAAGAAAAACAAAGTGAGTGGGAAACAAATGACAGCATTTTATTCTTGGTACAGTAAAGCACTTAAAAGGGAAAAGGAGTCAACATTAAGCGGGCTGCAGAATGGTAATAAAAAATTGTTGCAACAAGTAAAAGAGGTTAAAAAGGCAGTACAGACCAGTAAAAAGGGATTCCTTTATCCTGCCTTAGCAGGTTTGGAACAAATTATAAATGGCCAGAAAGCAGAAATGTCTAAAGCGGATAATAATCCTCCAGTAGCTACTGCACCCCACCCCCATATGTACCGGTATGGGTGGCTTCTGTACAAGATTCTGCCGTTTCTCAAACCTCTGCATTTTTTTGAACACAAGGTCAGCATGGTAATGTTACTTCTCAACTTAGTTCTGCTGTTCAGCTCTCATCTTTAGAACAGGCATCTGCAGTTAAAAAGTTTATTTTCCTTTCTTCTTCCTATCATCAACAAGCTTCTAACTTTCCAACAGGAGCACTAGTGTTTGACACACCTGTGGCTCATCACAAGCGCTCACATAATGGGGTAGAACAAGAGGCTACTGCCTCTGCAAAAGATCTTTTGGCACCTTTAAAAAAAATCGGGGGGGGGGGCTAATGCTGAGTTGCATACGATGTTTAAAGGTTTTCTAACTGAAGAAAAAAAATACATAAAGGTTTAAGGAGGAATTAAAAAAATATATATACATTACAACCCTACTTTTGACAGATTTAAACCAGCTGCTTCGGAAAGTTACTCCAATAAAATAAAAACAAAGTTACTTAAAAAGGCTAAAATAAATTTTATTCCCACAGAAAAAGCACTAATAGATAAAAGAATAGCACTGGTAAATTATAAAAGTGTGTCAGGCATGTAGGCAAAATAAAGAAAAAGCCCCTGCAGATTATTTGAGTCATCTTAAAGCAGTGTTATCTAAACATTCAAAAATACCAGACCTAAATGAACAATTGCAGCTGCCTTTGTGCAGGGTTTGCAAGCCCTGTACAAAATAAAATAAACCAAGTGCTTACAGACTGGCAGGAAAAAGACTTAAGTCCTTATTAATAGGAGCGGTCTTAGGTCAGCTGGTGCACTAAGCAAAAGGGCTCCACAGCACCCCCTACCACACCATCTGCTGCCCCCATCCTGGTCTACCTACACTAAATAAATACTGGAAAAGTGCCCCTGCTACAGTGGCGCCCTAAGGCCATCTATGCTTATTAAGTGCTGCAAATCACCATACTAACTATGGCAGGGTAATAAAACAAAAATAAACCTTAATTCCTTTGCTGACACTAAATTAAAAAAAAGACCCTATGTTAAAGTAAGAATAAATGCAAAGCCTATTCTATTCTATTCTTGATGAAACTGGCAACTCTAGGTCTGTATTAAAAGTTACTTCAGACAGTTAAATACCAGTATAAAAACAAAGTAAAGGCAGCTGGTGTAACAAATGCTACTGTTACCCGTTTTAAAACTTATACCCATTTGTTTAGGTCCAATTAAAGAAAAACATTCTTTCCTTTTGAGTACTACTGCACCAGTAAACCTACTAGGAAGAAAATTGTTATGTAAACTGGTTTGTACCATTTACTGTACACCAGAAGGGGTGTATCTAGATGTTCCAACAAAATAAAGGGGGAAGTATTACAATTTTTAGCAAAAGCTAAGAAAAGCCATTTGAAGGCATACAGACAACTGGAAACTGCTGCAGCAGGTACCTGTTAACTTATGGGTTAAACATGCTAATAAAGTAGGTATATTAAAATCTGCAAAACGTGTAAAAATAAAACTGAATCTATCAAAACCCCTCCATAAAATTCCACAGTATCCACTGAAATCAGAAGCACAACAGGGAATCAAACCTGTAATTCAGTTTCTAATACAGCAAGGAATAATAAAACCAGCTAAAAGCCCTTGTAATACTTCTATTTTTCCAGTGAAAACACCAGGAAAGGATACTTATAGATTTGTCCAAGACGTAAGGGCTACAAATAATGCAGTACTACCTACTTTTCCTGTTCCAAATCCAGCAACAATACTGAGTTGCATACCACCTACAGCTAGTTACTTTTCTGTGATAGATTCACGTTCAACATTCTTTTCTATACCTATTCACCCTGACAGTCAGTTTCTGTTTGCTTTCACTTATCACGGACAGCAATATACCTGGACACGATTGCCACAAGAATATACTGAATCTCCTTCATTTTCTCAAATTCTACAAAAGATTTGGAGAATGTGAGATTTCCAGGTGGGTCTGTGTTAGTACAGTATGTAAATGATTTAATGATAGCACCAAATTCCTTTCAGCAATGTTAACAGGATACCTTGCATCCAAGGGAGCCTGCAGGATTTTTTGCAGGGGGGTGCAAACCCAGAGCCTCGCCCATGGAGCCCCACCCCCTCCACTCACAGAGCCCCACCCCCTCCACGCATGGAGCCCCACCCCCACACAGCCATTACAGGGTCCCATTACTTGCCTATTTCTCTCCAGTTGCCATAAACACTGTTCAAAATTATCAGTGTGCATACTGTCTTATGCTTTACTTCTACAATGATTACAGGTATCTAGATTTAATTAGGAATCCATGATAAGTTTTTTTTACATACCCCATGTACATTGCAACTAACTCAAGGGAACTTTCAGATGGCAGCCCTTTTGATTTCTGATCAAGAAGGCTTGACTGTTCAGTTCTCTATACTGGAATAATTTCTCATTCATTGCTAATAATCATTTTATACTAACAGAGTTTTACTTTTTACCTACCACAAAGACAAGATATTTGTTTTACCTCAAAATACTTCCCCTTGTTTTGTTTATTTATTTGCAAGTGACTTAGAAACAACTACTGGGGAATAGTGTTCATTAGCTCAGTATTTTTCATGTAGGACACTAAACTGAGTCTCATGAGCCTGCTCAGATTATACAGATTTAAACAGATTAGTTTATAACACTAGTGTTCTTTGGCTTCCAAGATTAGCTCTCAGTAACACAAATTGCTGTTTAAATAAAAGCTGGCATTCTGTGCTCTGAATGCACGACATGTTATAGCTGTATTTAACAAACTGTGTGCATTCACTAAATTATGTATATCTTTTAATTAATGCTTAATCAAGCATTTCTTCATAATCCCAACATTGACATAGTTGCAAATCATCACTTCATCTTTTTATAGATAATGCCCTAATACATGCACATTATTAATTATTTTTTCAAGATTAGTTTTACTGAGTGGGCAAGGAAAATTCTGGGTGTTTTCTGATTTTGTGTGGTTGACCCTTAGTTATATGAAACTGGGTCTGCATTATCACTGATGTGAACAACTTCATTATATGCTTAACTAAAAGCTTTAGACCTTTTTTCTTGACACAGCCATTACAGTATCCTTCCTGTTACTGTGATAAGCAAGAGTAGCCATGCATAAGAAGTGTACATATTTATACATATGATTATGCACGATTATTATATACAGATTGTATTAATTATATTATAAAATAATTTAATTATATCCCTTCTATAATACAGCATCACTTGTTAGACTGCGTTTTAAATTTATAGTTTTGAATGTTTTTTCCAGCAAGCAATGAAACAAAACATATGAGCCAATAATGACAAACTGCCCAATTCAAAACATTAACCATAAAAGGCCACTTAAACTTTTGTCATTACAATCCATCAATGTTAGTCAGTATGCACAATCTCTGCAGAAGTAAAAGTCATCTGAATAATTCCACATTATAGAGATCTGAAACTAATGAAGAGGTTGTTGCTAGAAAACAAGTTTATACTTCAACATTTCATCAACAAATTCAGTGCCTGCTGCCCTTGAAGAATACATTGCCTATGTTACATTAAAAATGGTAAGCTGGTATATTTGCAATACAGAATGGGTGGTAAGCTGAAAAACAAGTTCATAGTTATTAGGCATCTCATCCAAAGGAGGACACAGCTAGGACTGCAGCACTCCACCCCCCTTAAAATACAAATCTACATGCTGTGGGAGTAGAACCTATAGCCCTCTGCATCAAGATGCAAGTATGCTACCTGCTGTACTACTAACACTGCTTTAAAATTCTATACCACAATAATGATACCATTTGCTAAACCAAACAGTTGCACATTTTAAGCAGACTTAGCATGAGCAGCAGTAAACTTCTCTTCCCTTGAAGCTCACAATAATACACTTGAAAATAAATTCCACCTGCTAACTCTAAATAGGGCATTTCACTTTCTCTTACACACCTCAACCTCTGCAAGAAATCTGGACAAAGCCGAACATAAATACGGACAGATTATAAATATTGCTCCCATGAACTTAGAACATTGCTAGAATAATAGGATTTATGTTAGTATGCATTTTATATGATGGACAGAAGGAAGGTTGGTATATTGTGTGTGCAAGAGACCAGATGGAAGGGGAGTAAGGTTAGGTGTATCGGAGGTGGGTTCAAATTGTTTTATCATGGCGTGGATGGGAGGAGAAATGGCGTAGGAGTTATCCTGAAGGAACAGTATGCTAAGAGTGTTTTGGAGTTGAAAAGAGTGTCGGATAGAGTGATGTTTATGAGGCTGGAAATTGATGGTGTAATGATGAATGTTGTTAGTGCATATGCTCCACAAGTTGGGTGTGCGATGGATGAGAAAGAAAAATTTTGGAGCGAGTTGTATGAAGTGGTGATGACTGTACCCAAGGGTGAGAGAGTGGTGATTGGAGCAGATTTCAATGGGCATGTTGGTGAAGGGAACAGAGGAGTGGATGACGAAGTGATGGGTAGGTATGGTGTTAAACAAAGGAATGCAGAAGGTCAGATGGTAGTGGATTTTGCGAAAAGGATGGACATAGCTGTGGTGAATACGTATTTTAACAAGAGGGAGGAGCATAGGGTGACATACAAGAGTGGAGGAAGATGCACACAGGTGGATTATATCTTATGTAGGAGGGCCAGTTTGAAGGAGATTGGAAACTGTAAAGTGGTGACCGGGGAAAGTGTCATTAGGCAGCAAAGGATGGTGGTTTGTAGGATGACGTTGGTGATCAAGAAGAGGAGGAGGAATGTGAGGACAGCACCAAGGATCAAATGGTGGAAGTTGAAAAAGGGTAATTGTGAGGTGGAGTTCAGGGATGAGTTAAGACAGGCACTGGGTGGCAGTGAAGAGTTACCAAATAGCTGGGTAACTACAGCAGAGCTAGTAAGGGAGATGGCTAGAAAGGTGCTTGGTATGACATCTGGACAGAGGGAGGAAGGATGATAAGGAGACATGGTGGTGGAATGAGGACGTACAGGAGAGTATACAGAGAAAGAGGTTTGCAAAGAAGAAGTGGGATTGTCAGACAGATGAAGAAAGTAGACAGGCGTATAAGGAGATGAGGTGCATGGCAAAGAGAGGTGGCAAAGGCTAAGGATAAGGCGTATGAAGAGTTGTATGAAAGACTGGACACTAAGGAGGGAGAAAAGGACCTTTACTGATTGGCTAGACAGAGGGACCGAGCTAGGAAAGATGTGCAGCAGGTAAAGGTGATAAAGGATAATGAGGGAAACATACTCACAAGTGAGGAGAGTGTGTTGAGGAGATGGAAAGAGTACTTTGAGGGGCTGATGAATGAAGAGAATGAGAGGGAGAGAAGGTTGGATGATGTGCGGATAGTGAATCATGAAGTACAATGGATTAGCAAGGAGGAAGTAAGGATACCTATGTAGAGGATGAAGAATGGAAAGGCTGTTGGTCCAGATGACATACCTGTGGATGCATGGAGGTGTTTAGGTGAAATGGCAGTGGAGTTTTTAACTAGATTGTTTAATGAAATCTTAGAAAGTGAGAGGATGCCTGAGGAATGGAGAAAGTGTTTTGGTACCGATTTTTTAAGAATAAGGGTGATCTGCAGATCTGTAGTAACTACAGAGGGATTAAATTGATCAGTCACAGCATGAAGTTATGGGAAAGAGTAGTGGAAGCTAGGTTAAGAAGGGACACGATGATTAGTGATCAGCAGTATGGTTTCATGCTGGGAAAAAGCACTACAGATGCGATGTTTGCTCTGAGAGTGTTGATGGAGAAGTACAGAGAAGGTCAGAAGGAGTTGCATTGTGTTTTTGTAGACTTAGAGAAAGCATATGACATGGTGCCTAGATAGGAATTGTGGTATTGTATGAGGAAGTCAGGAGTGTCAGAGAAGTATGTAAGAGTGGTACAGGATATGTACGAGGGTAGTGTGACAGCTGTGAGAGTGACAGATGTGTTTAAGGTGGAGGTGGGATTACATCAAGGATCAGCTCTGAGCCCTTTCTTATTTGTAATGGTGATGGACAGGTTGACAGATGAGATCAGACAGGAGTCCCCGTGGACTATGATGTTTGCAGATGACATTGTGATCTGTAGTGAGAGTAGGGAACAGGTGGAGGAGACCCTGGAGAGATGGAGATATTCTAGAGAGAAGAGGAATGAAGGTCAGCAGGACTAAGACATGTGTGTGAATGAGAGGGAGGATAGAGGAATGGTGAGGATGCAAGGAGTAGAGGTGACGAAGGTGGATGAGTTTAAATACTTCGGATCAATAGTTCAGAGTAACGGTGAGTGTGGAAGAGAGGTGAAGAAGAGAGTACAGGCAGGATAGAGTGGTTGGAGAGGAGTGTCAGGAGTGATTTGTGACAGACGAGTACTAGTAAGAGTGAAATGGAAGGTCTACAAGAGGGTAGTGAGACCAGCTATGTTATTTGTGTTGGAGACAGTGGCACTGACAAAAAGGCAGGAGTTTGAGCTGGATGTGGCAGAGTTAAAGATGTTAAGGTTTGCACTGGGTGTGACGAGGGTGGACAGGATTAGGAATAAGTACATTAGACGGTCAGCCCAGGTTAGAAAGTTTGGAGACAAAGCCAAAGAGGCAAGATTATGTTGGTTTGGACATGTGCTGAGGAGGGATGCTGAGTATATTGGGAAAAAGATGCCAAGGATGAAGCTACCAGGTAACAGGAAGAGAGGAAGGCCTAAGATAAGGTTTATGGATGTGGTGAGAGGACATGCAGGTGGTTGGTGTGACAGAGCAAGATGCAGAGGACAGGAAGAAATGGAAACAGATGATCCGCTGTGGTGACCAAAAGAAGATGATGATGATGATGTTTGTATGCATTTTTCTATAGGATATGACATCTAAAACTCAAATGTCTGTCATTATTTAGCAACTTCAATCCTTTTTAGGAATAATATGGGGCAAAAAATCTGGACATTCTGCAAAAACCTGGACAGCTGAGGGGTATGCTACCTCCTTCTTATACAGACAATATTTGTTTCTTATCCAAAAAAGACCTGCTGCCTGACACAACTATCTACTTGGTTCATGGGGAAGACCTGATCAAAGTAAAAAATGAACAGCAAGCAAGAAACAAGCTCAAGATAAATTGCTTAAAGGATTCCTGCACAAGTTATGGACCACACATGACAGATTGGCATTCTGTTTAGTTTACGGGTAAGTCTGCAAAGATGACTGCAAGTCTCCAACAAAAGATGACTGCAAGTCTCCAACAAATGTAATGAGCTTCTGAAAATATTGTAATCCTGTCCTTTTATTACAAATACTGTCATATGCATTTCAATACCCAAGGCTTATACATTATCTACTTATGTAAATATTCTCGGCATGGCAACAACGAAAAGGCTTTCAATGCTGGTAATTCTTTAACAGTATGCTTATTAAAGCTTACTTGCATCTTACAATCTCCAACAAGCTTACCTGATGGTCATTAAATCATTGCTACTTAAAACAGAGCAACAGGGCACTGTGACAGCATGCATTTCCTGAATAATAAGAAGCATAAATCAACAGCATAAAAATATGATAGAAAACCAGAACATTCTGCAAAATCAAGGACAGATGAAAAGTCACGGTCGTACTTGTGGTCTACCTTGGATGGGGGAATACTCTGCACACTTACACTGCATAACTGCTCCTTGCCTTCCTTGGACACATCCAGAGCCACTACAATGGGGAGTGGAGTGCAACAAGTATGTCACAATTTGAAATGTCTCTGGCTGACAGTGATGGCTCGGACACTCATACCTTTCAACTTCAGAGCAAGAAATCTGGACAAAGGCATACATAGAACTAGAAGTGGGACCCAGGCCCAAAAATAAGGACAATTTTTAAATATTGCTCTTATTAACTTAGATAATAGAACAGTAGTAGGTCTTGCATTAGTACAAATTTTCTGAAGGGTATGAAATCTGAAACTCAAATGTCTGCCATTATTTTTTATTTATTTATTTTTATTTTTATTTTATTTATTTATTTAACATTTGTTGACCGGGAATGTCCGACTAGGTTCCACAGAGCCTGTTTTCAGCGGAGGCCCGGGGAGAAATGCTCCAGATGCATGTCTTTGGAATTCCCATTCCTTGGTTATTTTCCAACTTCAATCTTTAATGACTTACCACTAATTTGCCAGAAACCACAATTTTATGAAAAACAGACCAAAAATGTGATGCATAAATATAAAGTTGCCACACAATACAGCTGGGAACCTGTCAAAAAAGGGACACCTTTTTAATATTAATATTGTTAACTTGAGCAGCTAACAAAATAAGAGTATCTACATGCATTTCTGAAATAAAAGTAATAACTCTGATCATTACAGTTATATATAATTGTAAACCCTCCACGTTTTCTTCCAAAACTGCCATTTTGAGGAGGGATTATTAGGGGAGAGCAACATTTTGAGCCAAAATTGGGGACAATGGAGAGGTTTGGATATTCCGAATTCTACAAAGCGATTTGCACATACCTCTCAACCTCTTAATGCAAGAAATCTGGACAAGGCCAAATATATTTGGGGAACATACAGACACTACTGAAAATTGCTCTTGTATAAACTTAAGACAGTTGATAGAATAACAGGTCTTGCATTAGCATGCATTTTTCTGAAGGTTATGACGTCTGAAACTCAATGTCTGTCATTTAGTGACTTCATTCCTAAATGATTTGCTAGAAAACCACAAATTTTATGAGGAACAAACCAAAAATAAGAAGCAAATATCTATTCATTCTACAAAAATATGGACAACTGAGAGGTATAGTTCAACCAGGGCTGTCTGAGTTTGCTACCCCCCCCCCTCACAAAATCATGGTCGAATGGAGCCTCCCCCCTGCAGCCATTCCAATGTCCCATTCCTTGGTTATTTTGCCCCATTTACCATAAACACTGTAATGTGCATACTGCTTTACTTCTGCGATGATTTAGATTTCATTTGAAAGTTTTATTTTGCATTTTACAGCACAAACCCTAATAGATATCTGTTAAACAAAGCAATGCAGTCTCACAATGAAAACAGACTTGGCATTAAAACTTCTCTGCCCTTGAAACTCACATGCATTGAAACAGCATTGAAACCCACATTCAAAGAAAATACATTTTGCCAGTGGCAGATTAACTCTGGGCTGTTTTCAAAATCATAGGCCCCTTGAACATGAAACATACACATGCTCTTTGATACACCTTCCTGACTGTATTACATTATATTCATTGTACAATACAGTACAGTTGTTAGAGGGCATTTTAAATTTATTGTTTTGAACATTTTTCCAGTAAACAATGAAACAAAATGCATACACCAATGACAAAACTGCCCAATTCAGAACATTTCCATCATAAAAAGTCTACTCAACCTTCTATAGTCCACCAGTATCAGTAAATATGCACAATCTCTGAGGTAGTAAAATCCACATTAAAGAAATCTGTAACTAATAAAGAGGTTGCTGCTAGTAAACAACTTTATATGTCATTGTTTCATCTACAATAAAGTGCCTGTTGCCCTTGAAGAATAAATTGCCTATGTTGCATGCATTAAAAAAATGATAAGCTAGTAATACCGCAATAGGGAATGGATAGCAGACTGATAACAGGTTCATAGTTACTAGGTATCTTTGCCAAAAAGGACTACAGCATCCGCCCCCTTTACAACACAGTACAGTATCAGCAATGCATCTACCTACTGTGGGAGTAGAACCCACAGCCTTCAGCATTAAAAGCAAGTACACTACCTGTTGTGGTATTAACAAAGCAAGCAGACTAAGCATAAGAAGCACTAAACTTTTGTTCCCCTGCAGCTCTCAGCTCCTTGTAAAATCTACTCGACACTCAGCTGTATCTCTGAACTTTGCAGCACAAGAAATCTGTAAAAAGCCAAAATTTATTTGGGGGGGGGGGGCAAAAACCAGGGACACATTTTAAACATTGCTTGTATAATGTTGGAAAGTTGCTAGAATAAAATGCTGCGTTACCACCATACATTTCACTGCCACGTCTTGAACCCAGGGGACCCTATGCAAAACAGTCAGAGCAACATACCACTATGCCAAATCAGCTGCTTTGTGAAAGAGGAAGACGGAAACTTAAATGGCTACCATTTAGTGAATTCAGTTCTCACCATAGCACAGCTGTCAACCTCTTAGCACAAAACACCTGAACAAAGCCAATAATGGGTGAAGACAGCCCCCAAACATTCAGTGAATTCAGTTCTCACCATAGCTCTCAACCCCTTAGCAAAAAACACCCGGACAAAGCCAGTAATGGGGGAATATAGCCCCCAAACATATTCAGTTCTTTCCATAGCTCTCAACCTTGGCACAAAACCTGGATGAAGCCAGTAATGGGGGAATACAGTCCCAAAAATAGGGACAAATTTCAAATATTCATCTTATACACTTAGAAAATTGCTAGAATAAAAGCTTTTGTGTTACCATGCACTTTCTGAAGAATATGAAGTCTGATATTCAAATGCATGTCATTTTTAACATTTGTTAACCAGAAAGTCTGACTTGGAACAAAAGCTAATTTTTAGTAGAGGCCCAGGGAGAAACACTCCAGACAGACACGTCTTTGTAAGATGGGAGGAAACAAAAACAGGGAGGGCATACAGACTCCACACAGAGGGTAAGGCACCCCAGCCAAGAATCAAACCAGAGAACATGTAGCTGTCAGGCAACAATGCTAATGCTGCATCAATGCACTACTGGCTTTGCAAGAACACAAAAATACAGAAACCACAGATTTTATGAGGAACAGAACAAGTATGAGGGAAAAATCAAACATTTTACAGATGGTGGTAGGTAGGGAATTCAGGCTCTTGCCACCTGGGCCCAAGGTACAGGGCTCAAGCCTTATTCTCTACCCACCACCATGTAACACCTGGGGCATTGTACACACACACACACACACACACACACACACACACACACACACACACACACACACACACACACCTGTTATCTTCAGTGAAGTAAACCCATCTGAAAACACACACACCTGTTATCTTCAGTGAAGTAAACCCATCTGAAAACCGTTTCACACACCTATCTTCAGTGAAGTAAACCCATCTGAAAACACACACACCTGTTATCTTCAGTGAAGTAAACCCATCTGAAAACCGTTTTACAGAAACCTACCTTACTCCGTCTGTTATCTTCAGTGAAGTCCTCCTCGCAGGTAAACCGTCCGTTTAAGTTCCCGCTCGCACAGGTAAAGTAAACCCATCTGAAACAGTCTGTTTCAGTTCCCGCTCGCAAACTGTGTACCGCGCGATGATGTCAGCATCTGTGCCTGGACTTGAAGGGCGTTCTTAAAGAAGAACGCCCAAATAACTTTTTTTAAATTTTAAATGAAAAGATTAACTAGTCAGCAGATTCCAGGGGGGTGCAAGTGCACCCCCTTGCACCTGCCTGTGGGCACCCTTGCTTGCATCTTCTGACTATCCTTGCAGACAAAGGACACAAAGTGTCAACAACAAAAAAAAATTACAGATATGGTTACCTCGGGTACATTATCTTGGTCATTTAATATCTCAGGGCAGGATTTCACAGTAGCTGTCCCTCATTCTGTATCATCTCTGTTGCTTAAAATGAAAATTCAACCACTCTCGACTACACGTCTAACTAGATATGAACTTGCACTTCTTTCTGATCCATCTATTTCTCTGATCTGCTGTCCTGTTCTAAGTCCTGCATCTCTGTTGCCTACTGCTGAGGATGGTGAAGAGCATGATTGTGCATGTGTAACTATTTGCTTTCTCCTAGGGAGGACTTAAAGGACACTCCTATACCCAATGCTGACATGCATCTGTTCATGCATGACTCCTGTGGAAGAGATCAAACAGGAAAGTTTATCTCGGGAATACCAGTCTGCACAGAGAAAACAATATTGTTACAACAAAAATTAGATGGTGTTCACTCTGCTCAAATAGCTGACCTAGCGGCTTTGCAAAAAGCCTGTGAGTTAGCCAAAGACAGGTGGCCAATATTTTTACAGGCAGCCGTTATGCTTTCGGGGTGGTACATGATTCTGGGCAACTTTGGTGAGAGAGGGGGTTTTTGACCTCTTCAGGAAATCAAATTAAAAATTCAAAGTACATAAAATCATTGTTAGATGCACTTTTTTACCTAAAAAGCTGTCCGTAATCAAATGTTGTGCATATCAAAAGTGACAGAATGTTGTTACCAAAAGGTAATAATTTGGCAGACCAAGCTGCTAAACAAGCAGTAGTAAATTGTTGTAAACATCTTTGTATGTTAACAGTAACAAACTGCAACAGTAATGATGTGTTTGATTTTGCAAAGTTGTCACCCTTTCAAGCTGAAGCATCACAGGGAGAAGTTCTGAGGTGGCTCAAGGATGGATGTAGAAAATCCTCTGATGGCATACGGTGACATCTGGACGGCCGACTGGTGGCGCTTGCCTCTTTGCTACCTTACTTAGTAAGGGCATATCATCTACTGGCCCATACAGCTAAGACAGCTTTATTTAATCAAACTACCCAAAGTTGGTGTGCCCCTCATGTCTCCTCTTTGATACTTCAGTATGTACAAAATTGTAGTATTTGTTTGGAATATAACATAAGCAAACATGCCAACAGCAAATCTGCATGTTTACCTCCACCCTTAGGACCTTTTGTTAATATACGGCTGGATTTCATCCAGATGCCTAAGACTAATAATTTACAATTTATTTTAGTGATAGTGTGTATGTTCTCAGCATGGGTGGAAACTTACCCATGTTGCAAAGCTTATGCAGTCACAGTTATTAAAAAATTGTTATCTGATTATATACCAAAATTTGGTATTCCCAGCATTGTTAACAGTGACCAAGGAACTCATTTTAATAATAATCTGTTTAAAGAGTTATGTAAAGCTTTTAATACTAAGTTAAAGTCTTTACTGTCCCAACCATCCCCAGTCATCTGGATTAGTGGAAAGGGTAAACAGGACTCTTAAAAATAAAATTTTGAAGATTTGTGCTGAAACCCACTTAAAATGGCCCAAAGCCCTTCCCTTTGCATTAATGAGTATTAGAGCCTCACCAAATGCCACCAGGAAATTAAGTCCATATGAAATATTAATGGGGAGACCCATGGCTCTTCCAGCTACCCCTCCAGTGGAAAATGCTGATTTAACTTTGTCAGATGATGCTATGATTTCTGATTGTAGGAAACTCATTAATATCTTGCAGCAATATCGTCAAACAGTAAGAGCAGGGTTAACAAAGCCTCCTGGCCAACCTTGTCATCAGCTACAACCGGGTGTTTAGGTGCATGTCAAAATGTTTCAGAGCAAAAACTGCCCGAGCCCGAGGTGAAAGAGGCCTTTTCAGGTCCTGCTCACCACTTTGACTGCAGTTCACTGTGCTGGACTACCAATGTGGATCCATTCATCTCATTGCAAAAAGACCTGTCGTGTGGGGACCCCAGATGAATCATCGCAGCCAACAGAGGGAGATTGAGGTGTGACAGATAAATCATCTGCCCAGTGAGAAGGTCAACTTCTGTAGCAGTCCATGATGAATCCAGTGACAGGTACTTTTGCTTTGTTTCTGCTACTGTTTCCTTCTACAAACTGGTTGAGAGAAAACAGTTTCTTGCTGGTCCTTCGGCAATATGCCAAAAATCTAAACAAAACAAACTGCTGGATATATTTGCATATACTTCCTCATTCCAAGGCAGGGATTCCTATGATTCCCATCCCTGCATCACAGGTGTCATTTGAAAAGGACCTTAATGACATCAGATTAACCTGGCGTAATGTAACTGATTTTTCAAAGGTTGTTTCTCTTCAACTTGCAACCACACATCATGGAGACACATGTTATCCCAGAAATGGGACTGTACCAGTAGGAAAAAGCAAATGTAATGACACCACGCATGAAAGTGTGTTAGATTCTTTGCACTTAAAAAGCTATGACTGGGGGAGTGGCATGGGCATAAGAAGTGACCGTTATTACATCTGTGGTGATCGTGCCTACCCATGGTTGCCTACAAACTGGTATGAATGTTGCTTTGTAGGCTACATTACTCCTGCTATTCAACATTTCGAACATGCACCAGCAGGTAGACTGAGAAATAAGTGAGCAATCCACTGGACAGAAACTATTTTCAATTTGTAATCCTGGGTATGGAGTGCAAAAGACAATGCTTAAAATCACCATACTTGCCCAAATTCTACAGGAGGTGGCCAACGAAACTTCACATCAGGATGGCAAATCAAGAAATGACTGAAATGCGAACTGTGGTGTTACAGAATCGAATGGCACTTGACATAATGCTTGCTGCAAAAGGGGGGGTCATATGCCCTCATAGGGAGTCGTTGCTGTTCATGTATTAGTGACTATCATGATGAACAGGAAAAACTGGCAAATTTCATGGAACAAAGGGCCAAAGAGTTGGACAGCACATCCAAAAATTGGACACTTTTTGGATGGTTGGGCAGTATTTTTAGTAACTTGGGAACTAGCATAATCCAGGGTATTGTCATTGTACTTTTTATTATATTTGTAATCATTTTGGCATTTTCGATTCTAAAGGCTATGATTACAAGATGTTTAACCTCACCTGCACATGAAATCCCACTGCATGCACAAATCAATGACCGTTCTATTTTGACAGAAAATGATGATAACTACTATGACACTGAGGCATATTTTATCAAGTTAAGAAAACTAAAAATATAATTATATGTATGGTATGACACTGATAGTGTCAGAGGGAAGAAACTGTTATGGGACAAAACCAGCTTATTAAAATGCATATTAATTTCAGTTTATTAATGATGCTATGATTGTTAAAAAGCAAATATAATCTGTATGCAGGGCTGAGAAAATACAGCATCATATGCCACAGTAGTGCTGTTTCTTAAACTGCATTCTTTTAGTATGTAATAAAAGAGAATAGTACGTGTTGCAGTTACTACAAAAGGAATTTGTTAGCCTTACTCCTCCAGGCTAGGAATGCATTGTTGCGAGGGCAGGTTTGAAACATCCAAGGTCAGAAACAAGACCCATTGGAAGCAGGTGGATCATGTATAGGAAGGTGTTTACGTGAAGGCTGAGGCAAAAATCATGAGGGATGAGGACATTTGCAAAGTTTTCTATAGGATGTAGTCACTGGAATGTAATGAAAGTGCATGACCAGGTTTGATAAGAAAAAAAAAATGTGGTTTGTCTCTGTTTAGAAAGACTATTTTGACATTTGCTATGAAGACCATCTCCCAGCGCTGTAAAATTAAAATGTTTGTTTGCACATCCTGAAGTGCTGTTCCTGTCTAAAGGCATATAAGGTAAATTCTTAATGTAATTTATTTATGACTAACAGATTGTACTCAACAGATGCAATAAGTAAGGTGGATTCTGTGTTACACTGGGAATCATTTGGTTTTTGTTAGTGCAGTACAGTAATGTTCCCTTCAAGGTGCGAGGGTAATAAACTGGCAAATGCTAATTAACTTGATTTGTACTTGGAAAGAGTTTTAACATGGAATCCACATTCTAGTTGAGACAGTAAGACTCCTTTCTATATGGCTACACTTTGTGCGAATGAAGAGATTTGTGTTTTGTCTAGAATAGGTTGGAGCTTTGGTTTTCTGAACTTGGATGTGGTATTTCAGGCTCAGCTTGATCTAGAGACATATGCCTGAATATCTAACTGCTGTGCTGCTTTTATGGCCATGGAAGAAAGAATGAACAGTTTTATGGAACTCTGGTTAACTTCAGGTAGTTCCAAAGACATTTTTTGTGTGGGTGTTAAATAGGCTGTGTTTACTCAGCCAGCTTACCAGTAGTCTGAGGTCATTCTCAGTGCTGGTTTTAATACTTGTACTGCAGCTGTGTTACCTACAGACAACCACACCATGGGTGTACAGAAGGACAGGAAGACTGGAGGGGCAGAAGAAAGTTCAATGATGAATTAGGATGACAAAATGGAAGACAGGACTGGCCCTTGAGGGACTCTTTTTGTTAAGTGAAATTCAATGGGAATAGAGCAGATCTTATCTGAAGTTTGAAATGTTTGTTGAAAAGAAAGTATTCAAAGCAGTGTAGTGCTGTTTGGCTCATTCCTGCTTTAAGAAGGACATGTAGTAGAAAGTACACTTGTGCAAGTTAAACTTACCATAACAGTAGGTGTTCAAATGATCACTGCTGCAGTAGCCTTAGCTGTATGGGTTATATCCTGCCAAGGATATAGTAGCCAACCAACTTCCAAAGCTTCAGGGCACCTACCATGCAAACTCACACAACTGTACTATGGCCAGCTGTACTATGTTCATCATAATGATAACTGTTGTAGTAGCCTTAGCTATATGGGTAGATTACCTAACTATATTTGAGAGGTAGGAGGAGTAGAGTCCTAGCAAAGACTGATCTGGGCCCACAGAAGGAATCAAGCTAAAAGTATGTCAGAGGACAGAGCAGCACCTTCTAGAATACTTCTATACCCAAGCCTTTCCAAAAAGCCATAGATGAAGCCAAGGCCATGGTAGAGTGGGCCTTGACCCTACTTCAAACAGTTTTGTTATGGTGAGTATAACAAAAGGCTATAGTCTTAGATAACTATTTTGAAATAGTCTGTGTTGACACAGGTAGTCTCTTCTTCTTACCTTCACAAGAAATGAACAAATGAACCGAAGATCTGCAAGATTTATTTGTCAAGATAGTGCCAAAGTTGTCTGTGGATGAGGACTTCCAAGATGGCTGCAGATTGATTAACAGCTTAACTCTAGCTCTAGCTCTGCTAGCGTGAAAACAGAAACTTAAAAAAAAAAAAAAAAAAGCCAGTGGACTTGTATTTCTGAGTTAATTTTAGTAACTGGTGAGAAAGTGCACTGCCCGGATGCCAGGAAAATAAATACAGAAGACCTGAAAGAAAATCGACTACAAGAGATGAGGAAACACTGACTGTGAAGAGTATTGCAGCTGTTCAGCAAAAAGCAGCGCAAGTTCCAGAAATGACTTCCAGTAACCTAGAAGAGAGTATAAAACAACTGCACACAGACATGATTAAAATAAATGAAACACTGATGGAGTATATCAACTCAGATAACAAAAGGCTGGAAAAAATAGAAGCTTTAAACAGATATTCAGATGAAGTGATAAAACTGTAAAAATCAGAGTTTGAAATGAAGAAAAGGATGGCTGAATGTGAGATTGTTCAAGAAGAGATGTTTCAAAAAGTAAGAGAACTTGAGGACAGAGCACATAGGGAAAACCTGAAATTTTCTGCTGTACCAGAGAAGCTGGAAATAACAGACTGCATTAATTTTATGAAAGTACAAATAAGCAACTGGACAGGTATTCCACAGCAGGAGTTAAATGAAAGGGCACATTGTGTGTATGCTCCAAACATGGCTATGAGAAAGCAACCTAGACCTTTAAGAGTAAGGACACAATCCTACCAGCAGAAGGAGTTGATTCTGGCAAACCTGTGGCAGAAGGATGAAGTACTAAAAGTGGGAGACAGAGTCTTTGCGGAAAATGACTACTCACTGTATATCAGGCAGACGAGGTGCAAATTTATTCCACTAAATCAGGGAAAGTTGAGAAGCAAGAGTGAGATTCAAACTGCTGTATCCAGCTATCTTCAAAATATTCTTTCCTGGAGGGACAAAATCATTTTTGATGCATTACATGCTAAGGAGGAAATATAGAAGTTTGTCCAACAAAAAGTGAGCTGTGAAACAGGAGATTCTGCTTCTTGTTCTTCTGGTAATAAAACCAGAGAAAGACTGTGCCAGTGACACCTTTACCAATGTTTCACCAGAAAATGCTTGAGAGAAGGAAAAAAGCACAAGAGTTGACCAGAAGAATTGGCAGCACTTTGGAAATGAAGCAGAGACAGGATTTTGGAGATGGAGATGAACAGGAATAAAAACAGTAACTTGGAAATTGACAAATTTGGGCTTCTAAAGCAATAATTATATTTGTGAACATGATAGAATGAGAAGATCTGGAAATACTAAACTTTTTTTATCTTTGGTAAACTTGCAGGGGACTCTAAAGCATATGCCCTACTTCATGTCATCAATGTTCGGAAAACACTTAGGAGAGGGGAAGAGGAGGGAAAACGTCAACTGCAAGTAAAACAATTTTTTTTTCTTAGTAATATTTTTATAATCAATGTTTGTCTTTACATGCTATAAAGTAAAGTTTTCTTGGTTATTTTTAAGTATAATAGGGATACTAATGTAAACAAACAAGTGCTCCTGTTTTTTTCTCCCTTCTTCTCTGTTTCTCCTTGTTCAGTTTTGAAAAGTGTATGCAGTGCAATGTAAAAAAAAGGTCTGGTCAAACGGGCATAACAAAAGAAAAATGTATGTATTTTTCTTCATTCTTGCAAAGGGAAATGACTGGATTAAGGCTCTTAGCTTGATATAGTAACAATTTTTGTTTTAAAATAAAGCAAGTAAATTTTTTCTAGTAAAGAAATGTATGCTTAGTAGCAGCTCTGTATTTGGTCTTCATGTCTCCATGGAGACAATCTGATAAACAGAAATGGTTAGGAGATAATGTTTTCTGACTACATTCAAGTGTTTTCCCAGCTGGGAGAGCTATAAAAATAAGACAAAACCAGACAGTACTTACTAGAGGTACAGATTATATCATGTATGTTAGCATGGATAACCTTTCTTTTAGGATTATCCAAGTCTCTGACTGTAGCTGTCAGTTTAGGACACTTGTTCTTATTAGGAGGGTAAAACTTCAATATTTGAAGATGTACACAGTTTTGTGTGTTAGTATACAATTAAAAGGTTTTAGGGGGTATTGGGGTGTGTTTTTTTTGAGAGCTTTCAATAAAACAAAATGTTTTGTAGGTTGTGACATAGGCTCAAATGGATATGACAAGAAACAACTGTATAAAAGATCAACCTGCCAAATAGCTTATGCATGTAACACAAAAGCTAGAACTACACACTTAAACAAGCTGTTTCACATAAAAGGGTGGGGATAATAACTTTTAAAAACAATGACACTTTCTGTAAATTCTGTCAGTGGTCTCACAAATAAATACAAAAAAAAAGAAAGAGTAGTGAACTATATAGCTATGCTACAGAAGACAAACTTGGAAAGAAATGAACATGTAAATTTGATAAAGGTTTCCAGGACGGTTATTCAGCAGAATACCTGGGACACACGAAAAGGGGAGTACTTGTATCAATTGCAAGATGAGCTCTAACAGTGACAGGAGAGAATAAAAGATATAATAATGGTAGATATGTAGTACTAAGGAGCTACTGGCAAGGGAGGAGGATTACACTGGCATGTATTTATATTCCACCTAAAACTGTTATAATGGAGCTTAAGAAATACTGGGAGAAATACTCAACTTTCAGCAAGAAAAATTACTTATAGGTGGGGACTGGAATATGATTTGCAGCAGTGAAGATGCAACTAGGGGGGCCATAGGGGAAAATATAACAAATGAGGGTAGAGTTTTGAAGAAATTTATGAAAATATTTTGCATGGAAGATGTGAATTCAGTTATATGAGTTCAGAGCTAATTTACAAATTATTTCCCAAGATACAAAAACTGCGCTATACTAAACAGAATTTACATTTCACAGGAATGTGTACATTTAATTGAAAGTCTTGATACGCACCCAATAACTATTTCAGAACATGCACCAATAATAACTAAAATAAAAACACACAGTAATGAAATAAAATGAGAGCCTGACACTTTCCCGTGTATCTGTTGAAAACAAACGAATTTAAGGAATGGGCAGTGGAAATTATTCAGGAGGTATTAGAAAAGACAGAATTGTTTTTCTGAAAAGATAGCTAGGAAGTGGGATATAATTAAAGTAGAATTTAAAAATAGGGTGTAAATAAAAGAAAGGGAGATGTAGTTAAGAAGAAAGAATAATTATTTAGAGGAACTGACAAATGTTAAAATATTGTAGAATAGGGGGAATCTCACAGAACAAGTAGAAGATCAACTGCAGAATGCTAAACAGAAAATAATAAATGAGGGTAGAGTTTTGAAGAAATTTATGAAAATATTTTGCATGGAAGATGTGAATTCAGTTATATGAGTTCAGAGCTAATTTACAAATTATTTCCCAAGATACAAAAACTGCGCTATACTAAACAGAATTTACATTTCACAGGAATGTGTACATTTAATTGAAAGTCTTGATACGCACCCAATAACTATTTCAGAACATGCACCAATAATAACTAAAATAAAAACACACAGTAATGAAATAAAATGAGAGCCTGACACTTTCCCGTGTATCTGTTGAAAACAAAGGAATTTAAGGAATGGGCAGTGGAAATTATTCAGGAGGTATTAGAAAAGACAGAATTGTTTTTCTGAAAAGATAGCTAGGAAGTGGGATATAATTAAAGTAGAATTTAAAAATAGGGTGTAAATAAAAGAAAGGGAGATGTAGTTAAGAAGAAAGAATAATTATTTAGAGGAACTGACAAATGTTAAAATATTGTAGAATAGGGGGAATCTCACAGAACAAGTAGAAGATCAACTGCAGAATGCTAAACAGAAAATAATGGATTCTCTCAATAATATTCATGAGTTTAAAAAGATTGCTGTTAAACAACTGTTTTTAACAGTAATTCTAGATCACAAAAAATTACCACAACTGAAGCAGTAGAAAGGGCTGTCACCAAGCTTAGGGAGACTATAACAAGGTAACAAGAGATCCTGTAGAGGTAATAGTAATATTTCAGACATTTTATGTGAAAGTCTGCATGAAGCAGAGAAATATAGAAATTAAAAAAAGGTACAAGTGGAAATGTTTGTGGAAGAATTAAATATGCCAAGGTTACAGGTAGATGAGGCTCAATTACTAACGGTTCGGATAGGAGGAGATGCGATAAAAAATGGTGATGTATAACCAATCCACAGGAAAGTCCCCAGGAATAGACGGTATTCCTGTAGAAGTTTGGAAACTAGGAGGGAAAAAACTGACAAAGATCTGGAAGGTTTTGTTTAATGGTATTTTAAGAGGAGAAGTAACAACATCCTGAAAGAAAGTGGCGGTAGCTGCAATCCTTAAAGAGGGTAGTAAAGACCAATCAGATCCAGCTTCATACTGGCCCATTTCAATATTAAACCATGATTATAAAGTGTTAATGTCTAGAATGGCTAAAAGAATGGCAAATGTGATGCCAAAATTGATAGATATGGATCAATGTGGTTTGGCGGAGGGGAGGCAAACGTTTGGCAATATTAACAGAACACTGATGATCCAGATGGAAGCAGAATTTAAGAAAATACCACTGTTTTTGGTGGGTCTTGATGCAGAGAAAGCATGTGACAGAATAAGCTGGGACTTTATCAGCAGGGTAATGGAAGCATTTGCATTCCCTGATATATCCTCCTAATCAACCTTATAATTTTATATGAGATCAGAAAGGTGAAAGTTTCAGTGGGTGTGTTCCTCTCAGATAATTTCTGCTTGAGCAGCGGAATCACGCAAGGGTGTCCTGTTTCCCCTTTGTTATTATATTTAGAACCATTGGCAAAGAAAATAAGGGACTCAGAAATTCAAGGATATAATTGGTATGGTAGTCAAGAAAAGCTGGTTCTGTCTGCATATGATATTATTTTGTACTTCTAAAATGACAACAAACCCAAGGAAAACGTAGGTGAAGGTAGATACTTAAACTACTGACAATAGCAGTGCTACAGAGAGTAGCAACCACAGGAGTTAAAAATGAACTTATTTTGAGTAATGTTCCTTGCACCTGATGACATTCTGAGGAAGCTAAATGAGATGGATTATAAGCTGTATAAAATGAAGAAATTACAAGTAGAGAACACCTACTTCACAGACTCTTAAGAGTTAATCAAGTTCTGAAAGGCCTCCATATGTGGAAGTTTCCCACAGGATTGGAGAAAGGCACAACATTACATCAAGACCTATTAGCAATATTCAACTGCCACAGTTGTGAATATATGGAATTATTAGTGAAATACACCAGAAGTTTATAGCACTATCAGCTGAAACTAACCAACTTGAACAACTCATTATACGGGATACAGAATACATCAGATATCAGTTTGAACATGCCAGAATTTTTTCCAGGATCGACTACCAACTTGAACAGATCAATAATCAGAAGATAAACTATCAAGAAATCAGACAGCCTACCCACCACCATCATAAACTTGGGGCAAAAAATCTTTCTTTATCTCACACCAGAATAGGTATTACAAGTCTTCCCTAGGTGAACACACTTTCGCTGCATATAATAACAGAACACAACCCATGGTTGACCACACAGAACATGGATACCTTTCTAATCCTTCATATTTTCCACCTCTACAACGTTAAGAGAAGTTGAAACAGAAGAATAGTTCCAACCAATAGAAGGGGGGGCATCATTCAGCCCCACATCAGAAGCAATGAGAAAAGAGACAAGGGCCCCTCCCTTCAGATAGAACCAATGGAGGAACAGAGAATGGCAACACTTCCACAACATTGGAATTAAGCCAATTGATTGTGGAACAAAGCACAGATAAAGCTTTAAAAAGGCCGACTGGTATAGCTGAGAGATTTCCTCCTTGTAAATTAGCCATGAACATAGAAGAGGTCTTTAAAATTTTAGTTAATATCATTTTGATGATGTTCAAGTAGGATTGTTGGCAAAAGGCATGACTTACTCCTTCACAATTCGCAAATATTGCCCATACATTGACTGACTTGAAATGTTTTGTCAGAAAGTTAAAATTTAAATTAATCTTCAATGAAACCACACCAGTGTCTAATGCACTTTGCATTTCAAGTGCCTTTAATCCCCCCACCTTGAACCCCACCTTACATGTTTTCCAAAAGATGTGTGAACTGGACATTAGGAACATTGTGGGTAAAAAGAAGGACCCCAATAAGTTTAACTTGACTAAGGTAGAACAGAACAAATTAAAGGACATTAAATATTCTGGGTTAAAGTTCATGAAACCCGATAAGGAAGGGGGTTAGTGGTCATGCCACAAGAGGACTATATAAAAAAATGGATGTTCACTATGTTAGATGATAGTCTATACAACCAAGTCTCTAAAAATGAAGTGAATTAAGTGTATGGTAGAATTAAAAAACAACTTAATGATTTATTCATAGAAGGAAGAGTCTCTAATGAAGAATTAAACTATTTAAGCATTATTTTGCCTCTTACACCTAGCTTTTTGGTATCCCTAAAATTCATAAGGACACCAACAATCCATTTATGTGTCCAATAGACAGTAGAAGCTCTATCACGCAAGCCTGCACTAAGTTTTTGGACTATAAATTAAGTGGCATTCTAAAACCAAATTGCAAGTGTGCAAAGACTTGTGAATTTTTTTTAAAGAAGATTAATGAAATTGAATTTACTCCCGCGGTGGTGCAGCGGTTAGTCTTGTCGCCTCACAGCAAGAAGCTCTCCCGTTCGATTCTCGGCTGGAGTGCCTTTTGTGTTGAGTCTGCATGTCCTCCCTGTGGTCAAGTGACGTTAAAGACATGCAGGTAGGTGCTAGCATGAATAGGCATTCCTTCGTTGAAGGCTGGGCGTCAGGCTGGCAACTCGGCACCGTAAAAATCTACTGCCAATCATGAGCGGACCGGAGTTCTGCTGTGGCAACCCCTAACTGGGAAAAGACGAAAGTCTTTTTTAATTAAACTGAATTTAATGAGAATGACATGTTAGCAACTATTGACATAAGACACTTATACACTGTGATTCCTCATGATGTGGGTCTAAGCTGGTTTAGAGAATTCTTAGAAGAAAAAAGATCAATATGTGATTAATCAACCTCTTGGAAGAACTACCTGAGATTGTGCTCACAAACAACTTTATTTTTTTCATGGACGTTATTACCAGCAAACCAAAAAGTGTAGCCATAGGGATAGATTGTAGGTCCATCTACAAAAACATTGTTATGACATGGTTGAAGAAATCCATTATAATTCTACCATACACTTAATTAACTATTATTCCAGTTTTACACCAGATATCTTGATGATTTGTTCATAGTCTGGATTGACTCCAAGGAAATGTTCGAGGAACTTTTTAATTTTATTAATAACAGCACAGATTTTTTTTAAGATTCACTTATCAGATGCATAACACAAAGATTTTATATTTGGATGTACTCCTTGAAAAAGATATTGGAAAGAACTGCTATTTTGCAAAAATATATCATAAACCTACATATTCAAATACATTTCTACATTTCTCTAGCACTCACCCCATGACACAAAAAAGTTCAGTTGTCAAGGGGCAATTCGTGAGGGCTGCAAGAATGGTCAACTATGAATATGACTTCTTAGACGAATGGACAATGTTGGAATCTATGTTTTTAAGAATGGGTCATCCTACTACTCTGGTAAATAACATAAAAGAGGTAGCTATTGGAAAAAGGAAAAGGCATGTATGCACCTATTTTAACTGTGACCCAAGCTAAGAACAATACTGCCTCCCATAGGAATGATTCAAAGGGTATGGGTCTGCATTCCTATTCCTTTATTACTAACTTCAACCTGGACAGTAAAGTTGTCAGCTGGATTTTGAACAAGAATTGGTCACTGCTGAAGGAAGGAAATGATTTTCAACAACTGTTTTCTGAAAAATCTCACATAGTACACAGGAATGAAAAGAATTTAAAGAATATTTTAGAATCTGTTTTTGGATGTTAACCAAGGGGTAACCATTTTCGGACAGATGAACAAATGTGGACATTGTTCATTCTGTAAATGGATTTACACAGGGTATGAGTTTCGCATAAGGGACAAAGTGTTTGACATTAAAGGCAAATTTAATTGCTGCAGCAAAGGGATTGCCTATGCTGCAATCTGTCAGGATTGCTGCCATTTCTACATCGGAAAGACTGAGCGGATGCTAATAGAGAATGCATGAACATCTTTATGACATCCAAAGGAATAAGACCACCAATGCTTTGGCCAAGCATGTGGAATTCCCAGAACACAATTTTAAATTTACCATCATGGAACAAGTGCATTGAAATCCAAAGGGTGGACTCTGGCACCTTCAATTTGAAAAACAAGAACTTTATTGGCAATTTATTTTTAAAGCAAATAGCTGGCTAGGACTTAATGAGAGTTCTTCCATCTCTAGCATCTTGAAATTGAAATCCTTAAGACAAAATGGGATTAGAAAGCCAACATAACTCATCTTTTTACTAAGTGCAGTGGAGAGCATTGGGACTTTAAAGCATTTCTTTCTGGTGATGTGTCACATGACTACGGCTGTGGGTTATTTAAACTCTAAAACAGATGAACGATGAACTGGGGAAGTCCCCAAAGTATCTGAGACAAAAATGCTTATGTCTTACTTTTACTTACTTACAAGTGTTTAAAGCTCTAGTAGCTGTTTGTTTTATTTTAGTGTGTATTAAAATGTTTGTTTTTAACTCCTGCAGTTGCTACTCTCTGCAGCATTGCTATTGTCAGTAGTTTATTTTATACTTGATAAAACCAAAAAAGGATATTTCAGTGTTGTGGAACATTTTGAGACAGTTTCAATTTTTTTCAGGTTACACAATTAATGCATGGTAAGAGAATGGTAAGATACAAACAGTTAAAATGTTTTCAGTCCCTTTAGTCTTATACACAGGTCAGGCATGTTTTCTTTATCAACCAGAGAAGAAGTTCTGGGTAGCAATTAATAAAGAGTCAAAGGACTTTATCTGGGAGGGGAAGGCGGCAAGAGTCAAGTGGGATAAGCTGATTCTTCCAATAGAACAAGATGGATTGGGAATACCAGATTTGAAGAGGTATTTCAGAGCTACACAGTTAAGGCTCATATACATATTACAAGTAGAAACCTATAATTCAAGTGGAACGGGATGAAGATAAAATGGGGGGAAGCTCAATAAACAAAGAGAGACTGGGGTTTTGGATGCAGATCTTTAAGGAAGATAATAATCATACAGAATATTATATTCATAAAGTAGCAGAAAGTATTCTAAGAACTAAGCCAACATAGGAATAGAGAAAGGAGATTCTGCCCATAAGGATGACTCCAATTAGGGATACAGACAATAGGCAAGAGGGTCTGTAATTCATTGGAGAAAACTGTCCAAAGAACCAAGGTATTGGGAGCAAATAATTAGAGAGGGAAAGGTAATAGAATGGGAAGAGGCCAAGAATTTATTTGGACTGCAGGCTAGAGATTACCTTCCCTATCAAGGACTGATATCAACAGTATAGGCAAAGAGAAAGAAATAGGGGGGTCCTAAATGGAAGACCAGCAGTTGTAGACATTTTAGTAGAATCTAGAACAGAAGCTGCTGTTAAAAAAGGAATAATTAGTACAGCATATAAAATATTGCATGACAACTATAAGAATCAATCAGAGGAGGTTACAAAGGATTGGGAAGAGAGACTGGATAAGCAATTCAAAAAGAAACAATGGAGTGATACACCTATGTCTCCCAACTATGCAACAAAATCTAGAAGATTTAGGATTTGTGCTTGGACATTTTTACACATGTATTTTTATACCCAAAGTAGACTCCAGAGAATTTTTCCTCAGGTAGACAGCAAATGTTGGAGGTGTGATAGGGAAGAAAGAGGTAATTGGGAACATATTTTCTGGGAGTGTAATGACCTGGCAGACTTAAAAGATTCCCCGCAGACTACCCTATCAGAGATATGGGGTGAGCAAACTGGTGTATCTAGGGAAATTCTTTTTCTCTGTTATTATACAGAACTGGAATTGCCAACACATAATAAGTCCATGCCAAGTGTAATTATGGTGGCTGCCAGAAAAACAATTACTAGAAAATGGAAATCAGTGTCTAAACCAACTGTACTAGAATAAATGAATATAGTAACAGATAAAACAACTGGAATTGGGATCTTTAAAAAAGGGTAGGAGCAAGTTACATAAAAAAATGGGAATTGTGGGAGCAATACATATATGGGAGGAATGAGGTCTAAAAGAAGGCAGGATTTGAATGAGTTATGAAATGTTTGTCTGTCAATGATTGGGTAGATTATAAGTGATGTATAATGTTTGCAACTAAAATTATGTCAATATGGTTTGTGATGTATAATGCTTGCAACCAAGATTATGTCAATATGGTTTGTTTACATTTATATAAATGTATGACTGCCTATGTCATAAGCCATAATTTAATAAAGATATTTCTTGTTAAAAAAAAGTTGTCTGTGGACAAAGATATGAAATGTCCTTTTTCTCCCATGTTTAGGTTCAGGAATGAAAATGAGGTGATGGATAATTTGGCTTAAAGTAAACTCTCATACTACTTTAAGCAAAAAAGAATTAGTTCTCAAAGAAACCATCTCCCTATGGAAAATGAGACAGGGTTGACTCAGCATAAGAGCTTGCAACTCAGATATCTTTCTTACAGATGTCAGAGCAGTAAAGTAAAACTGTTTTTCTTGTTAAAAACCTCAAGTCAGACAGATTAGCTGGTTAAAATGGAGCATATGTTAGCTTTTCTAACACAAAATTCAAATCCCAAATAGGACCACCACTTTTCTTGGAGGCCTGTTATGCAAAAGCCCTTTCAAGAACATTTTGACATAAGACTGCACTGAAGGATGTGGATCTATGGGCAGACATGCTGAAATGGATGATAATGATTTTTAAACAAGAAACATCTTCATTAAATTATCACTCATGACACAGACAATCGCATAATTATATAAATAAAAACAAATCACATTGACATATTTTCAGTTGCAAACATTATGCATCACTTATAATCTATGCATTGTCAAACATTATATAGCTCATTCAACTTCTGCCTTCCCTTAAACCTCATTCCTCCTCCAAAACATTATTCTGCATGTATTGTGTCCACAATCCCTTTTTTTCTATGTAATTTGCTCCTACCCTGTTCTAAAGATCCCACTTCCAGTTGTTTTATCTCTATTAATATATTCACTGCTAGTAATACAGTTGGTTTAGACTTTGACTTCCATTTTCTAGTAATGGCTTTTTTTGTCAGTCACCAGAATTAAACTCAGCAAGGCCTCAGTATGTCTATGCAACTCTGATTCTGTATCACAGCTCAAAAAATCATTTTCTTAGTCATATCAATTTGCTTGCTCAGTATTTTTGATAGAGAAGTCTGTAAGGAATTTTTAGTCTACCAACTCATTAAAGTCTCAAAATTCATATTCCCAAATACCTCTTTTTTCCCCATCACACTTACAAGATAAGTAATCTACTTGAGGAAGAATTATTTTGGAGTCTGCTTGGAGTATAAATATACTAAAGCAAACACTTCTAAGCAATGATCCTAAATCATCAAGACTTTGTTGCATATTTGGGAATCATACATATATATCTCTTCATTGTTTCTTTGCGAATTGCTTATCCAGTCTCTCTTCCCAATCCCTTCTAACCTCCTCCAATCAATTCCAGTAGTTATCATGCAAATTTTAAATGCCCTACTAATTATCCCTTTAACAGCAACTTCTTTCTAGATTCAACTAAAAAGTCCATCACTGCTGGTCTTTCACTTAGGATCCCCTTATTTCTTTCTCTCTTTGCCCATACTCTGATATCTTGATACAGAAGACAATTTCAAGCATGTAAGCATGTCCAAATGAATTCTTAGCCTCTTTCCATTCTATTACTTTCCCTCTCTATTTGCTCCCAATACCATGGTTCTTTTGCTAGTTTTCTCCAGTAAATTCCAGCCCCCTCTTGCCTACTGTCTGTACCCTTAACGGCAATCATCCCTATCAGCATAATCTCCTTTCTTCATCCCATTGTTGGCTTTGTTCTTAGAATATGTTCTGCTACTTTATGAATACAATATTCTGTACAGATACTGTTATTCTACTTAAGGATCCACATCCAAAATCCCAGTTTCTCCTTTTTATTTGGCTTCTCCCTGTTTCATCACCATTCCTTACCACTTTGAATTATAGCTTTTTGCTTGATCTAAGTATAGGAGCCTTAAATGTTCAGCTCTGAAAAACTCTTTCAGATCAAGTAATCCCAAACCACCCTGTTCTACTGGAAGGATCAACTTATCCCACTTGACTATTACCCTCTTCCCCTCCCACATAAAAACCTTCAATTCTTATTTATTGCTATCTACAACTTCTTCTCTGGTTGATAAAAATATGCCTGACCTAAGTTTAAAACTAAAAGGACTAAAAACATTTTCACTGCTTCTATTACACTATCCATATGCATAAAACAGAGCTTCCAGTTTCTCAGCTTTTGTATTATCTATTGTTTAGTCTCTTCCCACATATCCTTAGCTGTCATAACAGAATCATGTTTAATCCATACTCCTAAATACTTAATTTTATCCCACTGTGAGATCAGGTATCATTTAAATGTACATAATTACAGTATTCTGTTTGCATAAGACTAGAAATGTAGCCATATTAAAGCAGGCCTTCACAGTATCAATACAGTTTCAGAGACTGCATTTTCATTCAGTGAAAATAACCCTCAGTCAAGAATAATGATAAGAACAGAATGCTCAGTACATTTGAATACAAACACACATTGTTTGCATAGTACAAGGCTTGGGAACCAAGGCATAAGAGGCATGTAGAGATTTACAGGTTTTTGGTATTATTAGAAAATACTTCAGACACAGTCAGTTAAGTTTTTCGTTTGGACGGATATGCAGAAAGTCACTGCAGTATGGACACTCGAGTATGAGTGCAGAAGTCAGGTCAAATATCCAGCATTCTAGAATATTAATTATACTATTCAAGAGGAAAGGAATATGAAGAATAATGCAGAAGAAGCTAAGGGCCATTTCAGTTCAACAGCACTGTTATTGCAGACAGTATTCAGATATTGTTGACATCTACCTCCACTGTACATAATAAAACATTTTTAACCAAACTACAGTGCGCACAGACTTTATTCTGAAGATTTGCCCTATAAAGGACAGATTGGCACCTGTTCAGCACAATTTTGGGTAATTAACTGATAAAGACATTCCTGTCTCATTCCAGTATCATACAGTCATATCAGTTCTTACAACAGCGATCCGCCATTGATGGAGGGGTAGGGGGACAATAGTTAAAGTACATCCCAAAATCTCACAGCAACCTTATCGGCAGTCAGACTATGTGCATCCTACAGAGCAGCAGTGTTAATTCAGAGCACCACTTGCAGAAAATCTACAATAAAGTCTCAAAGAACTTCAGACTCCTCAAGATACTAGTGTAAAAAAACATTATCCATTTAACAGCAATGTTTCAGAAAACTTTACCATCTCCAAAGCAGATGACAGACTTTTATCTTTCCAATATGACATCACAATATAAGAAAATCCTTAAAAGACACCATTAAAAAAAGCTGCAATATGCCAGGCCAACATTTTAAAGCAACTTCAACTTACCTTATGTACACATTCATTTTTGTTACAATGCATTTTCTAGCCAAGCCAGACAGTAAATCTCAGAAAGGTTTAACTACATCAGTAAATAAATGTAAATGGTAGAAATATGTGAAATAGTACTTCTACAGTAATGGCACAAACAAATATGTGGTTTAAAGTTAAAAACTGGATAAAGCAGTCTAAAAACTGTGTTCCAGGAATGTTCATTTAAATCTTTCTAGATACAAGAGTTAAATCACAAAAGCAGACTGCAACACTTTCTCAGTATTCACAGAATGAGTGAGATTCTATCAGTATGGTTTCAGACTTAATTAACACATTGTTTACAGTCTTCATAAATCAGTGTAAATGATACAACATATGTAATTTGAAAATACAGAGTTAAGATGAAGTATTGCAGATAAAGATGTAAACAAGGTCAGTGTAAGTAACATGCAGATTTCCAGAAAAGACATGAAGCAAACATTTGTAATGTCTCAAGTTCACATTATTTCAAATAGAGATGTTCAGAATGTAATAAATTCTACATTGTTTTCAGAAGCCAGTGCATATATTGCACTAAGGGGAGAAAAGAGGGATCAGAGTGTAGATTTTGATCAGTTTGATAAAATAAACACCAAAATAAATTATATATAGATTTCAGGCTAAAATAAAGAAATGCATACCTTATCACAAGACAAGGTTATTACTAGTGTTTCAGGGCAAAATAAAGAAGAAACGCATACTATAGCTCAAGTCAGTGTTGTTTCTAGTTCTACAAAAAAGGATTTTCAGTTCATCTATAAAGGGTTTGGCAGTCCAGCACCAAACCAGATTATTTATCTGTCATTGTTTAAGGTTGACAAAAATGACAATATATTGTTGTTTACAAAAAAATAAATTGTGGAATACTGTACTGATTAATTCAGACACATCAGTTTCAGTTACAAATAGACCTCTTCTAGAGGACACGAGTGCAGCAAAAGCAGTGAGCAATTCTGAGTGTAACAGTTCCATACCAGGTATGGACATGTCATCACAGTTACATGTTGTAGACTTCAGTAACAAGATTTTATGGAAAAATAAAACTGCTGCAGAATGTACAGTAGTGCACACAGATGACACTTGTAAGAATGTGTGTGCAGCAGATTGTGCAAATGTACAGAAGTTAAAGAATTAGCTACGACATGAACACACAGATTTATGTGATAAAGATAAAATGAATTCCATTTTAACTGCCACAGCTGAAGTGCAGGCAGTTAAGTTACCCCTTTTTCAGAAACAGTATCTCATTCTTAAAAATGCTAAAATAGACTAGGAGTGCCCAGTAAGGAAAAAAAAGGTAACAGTTCAGGCTATGAAAGCACATGATGTGTATGGTATACCGGAAATGACAGTCAAGTTAATTTTCAGAATAAAGAGTTGATAGTTACAGATCTGGCAAATGAATATTTAGTGTTATTGCTTTGTCTAGCAGACATTGTTAAGACCTTTGAATTATGGTAGTAAGGTTTTGCAACGCATAGATAATATAGTGATACAGACAGAGACAGAAAAGCATCCAGAGATATTAAATGATGTTTTACTAGTTTACAGAATGTAGAATTTAAAGTCAATGCTACATTTTAAAAGTGACAGTACAGTCAAAAGTTCATATCCCATGCAAAAAAGAGTGCATTGTAAATATTGTGTCATTAAAGCTACAGGTTCATATCTTATGTTAGAAAATGAAAAAAAAACTTCACATACTTGCATAAAGGTCAGAAAAGTTCCAGAATCACATCAGTTCAACTCTAGTAATAAATGCGTATATGTAAACAGTTCAAGATTGTATATATTTCATGCAGAAATTGCATTTTACCAAGCAACCAGAGACAGACTTAGGGTAACTGAGTTATCAGATTACAGGGTGGCTCAGTGAGCTGAATTAAAGACAGTACTGTAAGCTATAAAACAGTATGGTAAAAATGTATTTAAAATTACTAGTGACAGTTTTATGTAGTAACAGCTGTTACTATTTATCCAAGAAAGCTGTAGACAGCAATGATAAATCCTTGCAGCATTCAGTAGTACTGAAAATGACATTAGCTACGGAAAGAGTGACAAGTAAAGCAGCATGTGGAGATCTGCACATTGAAGAAATTATTTTGTAAACTACAACACGAGGGTCACAAAGTAAAAGCAGAGAGTTCAACAGTTAAGATTAATTTTATAAAGGTACAGAAATGCAAAAATGTGAAATATTAATACTGCTTTAATTTCATTTGAGGTTATTTCAGAATATTAACTATACTATTCAGGAGGAAAGAAATATGAAGAATATGAATGCAGAAGCTAAGGACTATTTAAGTTTATCAGCACTGTTATTGGAGACAGTATTCAGATATTGTTGACATCTACCTCCACTGTACATAATAAAGCATTCTTAACCAAGCTACAGTGTGTGTGCAGACTTTATTCTTAAGACACGGCCCATAAAGGAAAGACTTGCACCTGTTCAGTACAAGTTTAGATAATTAACAGATAAAGACATACATTCCAATTTCTTTCAGCTACTTCCAGCTCAATCCAGTATCATACAGTCACATCAATTCTTACACCTATAAATATGGGTATTGCTGAACCAACTTCTATGTGGGTACACAGTTTACAGCTATTGCCTTTGTCTTACCTTCATTATTTTTGTATCCTGAAAAGAATTTTAAAATGTCTCAGAATGTTCCACAACACTTAAATATCCTTTTTTTTGTTTTTATCAGGTATAAAATAATACTATATGCGCATATAAAGCCAACTTTTCTTGACTACCATATCAATTATATCCTTGAATTTCTGAGTCCCTTATTTTCTTTGCCAGTGGTTCTAAATGCAACACAAATAACAAAGGGGAAAGAGGAAACCCCTGCCTTTGTCCTCTGTTCAAATATAACATAGAGAGGAGCCCCCCCACTTCACTTTTCACCTCCAGTCCCTTACATATCCTCCTAATCAACCTTATAATTTTGTTGGGGGAATGCAAACACTTAACAGTGCTCTATTAATAAAATCCCAGCTTACTCTATTGAATGTTTTCTCTGCATCAAGACCCACCAACAAAAGTGTTATTTTCTTACATTCTGCTTCCCTCTGGATCATCACTTTTCTATTAATGTTGTCAAATGTTTGCCTTCGCTCCTCAAAACCACACTGAGACATATCTATTAATTCTGGCATCACCTTTGCCATTCTTTTAGCCATTATAGACATAAACACTTTACAATCATGGTTTAGAATCAAAATGGGTTTATATGAAGTTGGTTGTGATGGGTCTTTACCATTGCTGGGTATTACAGCCACAACCGCTTTCTTCCAGGATGCTGTTGCTTCTCCTTCTTTCAAAATAAGGTTAAGCAAAACCTTCCAGATCTTTATCACTTTTTTCCCTTCTACCTTTCAAACTTCCACAAGAATACCATCTGTAGGTTAGTTATGCATTGCCATTTTATCTCATCTCCTCCTATCCCAAGTGTTAGCAATTGAGCCTTATCTACCTCCAAAACTGGCATATTTAATTCTTCCACAAACATTTCCAATTACACTTTTTCTTGATGTCCCTGTTAATCTGCTTATACAGATTTTCATAAAATTTTCCAAAATATTTCTAATACCTCTACAGGATCTCTGTTATAGGCTTCCTAAGTTTGGCAGCAACACTTTCTATTTTCTGTTGCCTGAGCAGCAATGATAAAGTTTTGATAATAACTCCAGAACACACACACACACACACACACACACACACACACACACACACACACACACACACACACACACACACACACACAAATAAGAAGTTATGTACTTACCATAACATTCCATGTTTGTTGTCCATCTTGCCTACATTCTTACAGGTTGAGTTTGGAGCCGACTTGGACGAATACTACAGCTCAAAAGCTTCTACTGGCTTGAGGCCAACGCCTATCCCATGATGCTCTGGGCCACAACCCCAGATCTTGTTTGCAAGCGAGAGATTTAGTCCAACTCAAATCAGTATATCAGAAAAATATACATATATATACACACACACACACATATATATATATATATATATACATACACACACACACACATATATATATATATATATATATATATATACACATACACACACATATATATATATATATATATATATATATATATATATACATACACACACACACACACACACACATACATTCATAGGTGTGTACTAGGCTAATGGCCCTGGAACCTTTACAAGCCTAGCCCAGAGGATTACCCTGGCATCGTGCCACCTAACCTTAGTTCCCAGTGCCTCTGTCAAGTAGAGCCACTGGAGTGATCATCCCCGGGGTGACGGGGTGAATTTTCTATTTCCCATCAATATTTCTCTTGAAGAGGGCCAGTGAGGTGCTCTGCTTGACATGTATGGGAAGTCTATTCCATAGCATGGCCAATCTCTGGGTTATGAACCTGTCCTTCCAGCTTGTTCTGGTGATTGTGGTAATGAGGTTGAGGTCTCTGGAGCATGTAGTGTGGAGGGATTGGGATTTCTTTAGATGTAGCATTTCTAACAGACCTGGGTCAGACATGGCTTTGTAAGTCAAGCAGAGATCGCCTTTAAATAGGCGATATGAGACAGAGAATAGTTGGAGTTTTTTTGAGTCTGTCCATATAGGAAAAGTGTTTAAGACCTAAGATCCTCTTTGTGAGGTATTTTTGCAGCCTCTCCAGTTGTTGTAGGTGTCTAGTGAGGTACATGCCAAATGGGCATATATATATATATATATATATATATATATATATATATATATATATATATATATACACACACACAGATGTTTGGCATGAAAGCAAAAGGAGAAACAGAAACTGCAAATCGTCATAACTATGTACATAAGTAAAGAATTGTCCACCAATTCCTCCAGGAACACAGTATGGGGGCAGGAGGGAGGGACACAAGAATGTAGGTGAGATGGACAACAAACATGGAACTTTATGGTAAGTACATAACTTCTTAATGTTATGTTGTCCTATCTTGCTGTAATTCTTGCAGGTTGGGAAAGCATCCCTAGCAACTTGATCCCAGGGTGGCTCAGGAAAAATTCTCTTCAATACAGTGGATCCAAAGGAAGACATGTTCTGGGAGGCCACATCCACTTTGTAATGAGTGATGAAAGTATGAGGTCTCACCCACGTGGCAGCTGCACAAATAGAATCAATAGGAAGTCTGGCCTGAAAAGCAGAGTGCGTTGAGTCTGATCTTGTGGAATGTCCTCTTATCTTCCCTGGTAGTTGTTTATTATTCTTACTGTAAGAGAAGGAAATGCAATCAGTAAGCCACTTTGACAAAGTTACTTGGGAAACTGGCAATCCTTTCTTTTTATCAGAAAAGGACACAACAAGCTGGTCGGATTTCCTGAGGTCCTTTGTCCTATGCAGGTAAAAACATAACTGCCTATGTACATCCAACTGATGCAGTTTATATTCTGTCTTGTCGCTGTATTTCGGAAAAAAATACCGGAAATTCACTGGATTGGTTTATATTATTCTCTGAACAGACTTTTGTGAGAAATGAGGGATTAGTTCTCAAGTCTACCCTATCCTTGTGAAAAATGATATAAGGGATACGAACCAAAAGAGCTCGTAGTTACAATACCCTTCTAGCAGAGGTTATGGCTACTAAAAAGAGAGTCTTCCACGACAAATACTTCAAATCACAAGATGATGCGGGCTCAAAGGGTGGTAAAATCAGCAAGGTTAGAATGAGATGCAAATCCCAAGGAACTGGGGGTTCTCTGATCGGGGATTGAGAAAAAGGTACCTTTGAGGAAAGCTTTACACAACCTATGAGACATAACAGGAAATCTCATTTCTCCAGTATGGAAATTAGAAATGGCTGCCAACTGAACTCTGACGGTAGCTGCTGCAGCTCCTTCATCAAACAGTTTAGAAAGAAATTCTAGAATTACAGCAATAGGAGCTGTAAAAGGTTCTATGTTCTGTCCCGCAGTGCAGCACGAAAATCTCTCCCACATCCATCTCCTCATGGATAGTTTGTGGGACGAGGCGGGAATATGACTCACTGCAGGAGAATGGGAGTAACACCTGGCTAAGCGTGGAACTGGAGAAGCTATGCTGTCAGCTTTAGTGTCTGGATAGACAGATGGAACTCCCCCAAAGAGTGGGTCAAGAGGGCTGGAAATGGATCCAGAATCCAAGGTTCCTCTAGCAGATGGGTCCGAAGAAAGGGGAAACAAACTTGTCGAAGCCAGTAAGGAGGAATGAGGATCATGGAGGGTGGCCTAATAGATAAGGTATTTGCCTTACAAACACAAGGTACAGGGTTTGAGTCTCACAAGGGATAACTGGCTAGACGTAAAATGGCTCGCAAGGGCAGTTAGCCTGGTACTAATCTATGAATCTACAGTGCTTTTTGAAGAGCTGGTTTTATGCAGTACTTTGGAAATTAGAGGAAAAGGGGGAAAAGCATAGAGAAGTCCCAGGGGCTAATCGAGAACCAGTGCATCCCTGGGTGACTTCCCCAGAGGGGGAATGAGGGCAAAGTAGTTGCTGCATTTGGCATTCATGGATGTGGCAAAAAGGTTGCAGCAAGGCTGGCCCCATTTCTGGAAGATCTGTTAAACAATCTCTGTCTTCAGGGACCACTCGTGAGGCAACAGAATACTCTTGAGTTTGTCCACTATCATGTTGGATTTCCCCGGGATGTGCACTGCTATCAGAAAACGTTTAGAAGCAATCGCCCATTGCCAAACTCGTTGTGCCTCCCAACATAGTGGGTAAGATTTGGTTCCTCCCTGCTTGTTTATATACCACACTACTGACATATTGTCTGTTTGAATTGCAATAGTTCCCGTGGGTAGAGAGTCCTGAAATGCCTGCAACGTATATCTCTCATCTCCAGGACATTGATGTGCAAGTGGCTTTCGTGTTCTTGCCATAGGCCTTGGACTGTCATCCCCAGATAATGCCCCCCCCGATCTGGGAAGCATCCGTGGTCAGTACTGCATTTGGTTGGGGAAAAACAAGAGGGCGGCCCTGATACAACTGGTCTGTCTGCAGCCACCAAAGGAGATCTTTTTTGCAAGACTCCGTGGTGATAATATGATGTGAAAGAGGAAGATCTTGCATTGGCCACTGAGCAAATAGTAAACACTGCAGGACCCTTGTGTAGCCATACTAGGGAAACTAGAAGAATAGCTGCTGCCATCATACCCAGAACTTGCAGCAAATATCTGGCCTGAACTTTCTTCTTTGATATCAAAATTCTGACATGATGATGAAGGGACTGTATTCTGTCTGGGGTAAGCTTTGCAGTCATATTTCTTAAATCCAGTTCTGTGCCTATGAAGGTAATATGCTGAGACGGTGACAAGGCAGATTTTTTTAAATTTACTGTGATGCCTAGTCTGGCATTAAGCGACATTGTTTCGTCTCTCGCCCATAGTAGTATCTGCTTGGTGGTGGCGGAGAGCAGCCAGTCATATAGGTATGGAAATACTCTGAATCCCTGACATCTCAAGTGAGCCTTGACTACTGCCATGCATTTGGTGAACACTCTGGGGGCTGTAGTGAGACCAAAGGGCAGGGCTCGAAATTGGTAATGACTGGCTCCCAGCTGAAAGTGCAAATTTTTCCTTGATCGCCTGTCCATCTTTATATGGTAGTATGCATTCTGGAGATCTACTGAGCACATCCAATCATCTTTCCCGATAAACGAGAATACTGCCTGCAGAGTGACCATCTGGAACTTTGAATTCTTCACTGCTTTGTTTAGCTTGCTGAGATCTAGAATGGATCTCCAGTCCCCTGTCTTTTTAACTAAAAAGAATCTTGAGTTAAGTTCCGGACCCAATTTGGTCTGTGGGGACCTCTTGCATGACTTTTTCCTAGCAACGAGAGAATCTCTTGTGTTGCATAGTCCTTTTGACCGGGTGGGACATTTGGTAAGGAATGGTTTACCAAGGGGGTAATAGAAAATGGTATGTAATAGCCTCTGGATATAACTGTTTGTACCCATTTGTCTTGGGAAATTTCCTGCCAGGTGCTTGGGTACAGTGACAATCGACTCCAGACTGCCTCCAGAGAAGAGCAGGCGGGCCTCCCTTCTGGAGCACTGGAAGGGCCTGTCAGAGAACGTATCTCTGTCACCCTGATTCTGCGGACCCCCTCTGCCACGAGGTCGGCATCTTCCATTATAACTTCCCCTCTGCCCCTGGGGGGGGGGGGGTCACCACATGCATCAGAAAAACCTTTTTGCGGCTTGCTGAACCACAACTTTCCGCCCTTTTGACCTTCGGGATAAGGTCTAAACGGGGCAGAAAAACAGACTCCAACAGCAGACAAGGTTTTTCCATCCTGCTCGCATGTCAAGGTTTTTCCATCCTGCTCGCATGTCGTCAAAGTATCTTTCACCTTTGGTCCAAAAAGGGATGAACCATCAAATGGGGCATTGGTGAAGCAACACTTGAAGGGTTCAGCAAAATTGCAAAGGCGCATCCAGGAATGTCTCCTTAGGGAAATTCCTGTTGCAGCAGTTCTGCTCGTTCCATTAGCCACATATGAAATCAGTCACATGGAGGAGTTTGCGATGGAATTGAGGGTAGACAGCTGAAAGGATACTTTGTCCGCAGATCCCAAAGCTACGGTACCCTGAAGGGTATCTCCAAGTTCTTTGAGGAGATCCCTTTGAAGTCTTGTAAAATGAGTAAGGTAGTTCAGTGACCGGAGGGTGAAGGCCGCTGAAGAAAAAACATGCTTTCCATATCTGTCCATAGCTCTGGATTCTTTGTTAAGAGGATGAACAGATGAGGAGGTATCTGATAGCTCCTTCATGGTGGCTGCCTCCACCACCATCGCATCTATAGGGGCACCCTTAGTCAAAAATTCCTTCTCTGAGGGAGCAGTGATATATTTGTTAGGCCTCCTCAGAACAGGCTCCAGTGTATCAGGTGATGTCCAGGCCTTACGAGATATGACACTCAACAGTTGGTCATATGGAGGAGTCACCCAGGAGATGGAAGGGTGAGACCCAAAGGTCTCCAGGTATATCGATTCATCCTCTGAAGGGTTGGCAGGCTGCCAGCCACCCTTATGTTTCAGGATCTCAAGAATGTCCACAAAGGAGACATCCTCAGAGGGGGACTGTGGGGACCCTTCCGACTCATCGAAATCATTATCAGACGTGACAGACTCAGGGGAGTTTATGTGCTTCCTCTTGCACATTCTCTTCTGAGGTACTTCCTAGAGGGCTACTCCGGAGAAGTTTTGGAAGAGACAATGCCACCTGCAGGGGCTTCCTGAGGTTCTGGGTCTCTGCACTTGGGAGGAGGGAGTGGTGGCAATGAGATGGACACTGGCACCTGAGAGGGGTGAGAAGTTGGCTTCGAGAGGGGGACTGTCTGAGGAGACATCACTATCTCCATAACTTCAAAATCCCCCCCCATCCAGCTCCGAGGAGACCCTCCACTCCAAAGAGACAGAAGGTCGGCTCCAAGGTGGAGCAGGTGGTTCCGAAACTGAGGTAGTTGCCAAGCTCAACCTATCTGAGGCACCGAGGGGTAGAGTTGGGTCAGACAACTGTCCGCGCCGGCTCCCCTCCCCAGACCTGACTGACGAACGTCAGCTCCTAGGCTCCTCGACATCGGAAGGAGCCGAAGACATCAGAGCCGAAGTCGGAAACAAAGATTCCAACGGTGGTCTTGGTGCCGACTGTTCCTCTGCTATCGGATCCAAACTCTCTGGCTCTGAAGACTCCAGAGTGATCGGAGGAGGAATCAATGAAGCAAGCTTCATATGGGATGGCTCCGATTCCTTTGGGTCCGGAGATGACAACATTTTTGCCAGGGCCGATGTTTGAAGCAATCTCTTCACCATCCACTCCACATCTTCATCAGATAAACTCCTGGAAGAACGGGTGGACAAGGAAGGAGATCTTCCTCTCTCCAGGACAGGAGATCTCAGCGTTGGAGATATCAGCTCCAATAAAGGAGACCGACTCCTCGATACTTCTGTCAGCTCCATGGACACTTTTGGCACCGAAGAAGTTCCAGGTCTATAGGAATTGAGAGCCCTTGGTTCAGATGACACAATCTTTTTTGGTGGTTCCGAAACTGGAGCTGTTGTAACCGGTCGTTTGGTTGACTTTGACTGGGTTGAAGAAGAGGAGGATGATTTAGAGCACTGAGAGCTGTCTAAAACTTCCTGAAAAGGCCCTTTCAACAAACTCCCTGCCATTAATTTATTCCTATGCTCATGGAGCAACCTGCAACTGAACCCGTGACATATGGTGCAGGGGTCCTGTAAGTGGATGGCACCAAGGCAATAAACGCAACTCGTGTGCCCATCTGTAAGAGACATCTTTTGTGTGCATTTATCGCACTTTTTGAACCCTGACTGCTTATGCTCCTTGGGTTCCCTTTCTCTAGCCTTGTCTTTGGACACTATTCAGTAAGAAAACAAGGCCAACACTATAGAAAAACAAATTAAGCAACAGCAAAACTACCTAAGGGGAAACTACCTCTACATTTTTTTTTATAGCAACAAGCAGATAGAGGGAAATGAAGAATAAGAATCCTCTAACTTAAATGGATTCTACTACAGAGAAAGGACAAGGAAACACAGGGGAAGCGGCCCTCTAACTTAAATGGGCCGCGAGATCCCTCTAAGTTAAATGGAATCTCCCACTGGGTTTGAGAAGGGGTTTTACCACTAACTACAGTTACTTAGAGACAACATGACAAACTAACTCTCTAGAAATAAAGGGAGTAGAAAGAAAGTACTTTAGATAAATTAAACTAACAGAAACTAGCCAGCAGGAACACTTCTTGATCGCTTGAGCGGCAAACGAGATCTGGGGATGTGACCTAGAGCAGCCTCGAGCCAGTGGAAGCTCTCGAGCTTTAGTATTTGGTAGAGTCGGAAATGAAATCAGCTCCAAACCCCACCTGCAAGAATTACAGTGAGATAGGACAACATAACATCATAAGACCTATAGATATAGTCAAGGACAACATAACATCATAAGATATATAGATACAGTCAAGCATTGTACAATGCTTTTTCCTATAGTAAGAAACATAATGGAATATTGCATAATAGCAGGTGATAATATAATAACAATCATAGGAATCTTCTATTGGCGTGTAATATGATAAAGTGTGTACAGTAGCCTATATGATGAAATCCTACATGCAGTAGTAGTGTCACCCTTCAGAGGCTTTGATCAAAAATGGGGCAGTAGATATGAGGGGGATGATTATAAAATGTTGTCTGCATATGAATGTGTTCTTCTCTAGCAGCTTTGAAACTGAGCAGGTCAGCAAGACCAAGAAATCCTTGTTTGACATCAAAGTTATGTATAACATTACTGCTTATGAGCCACTGTATAGGAACTACTGTTTTTTCCTGCATGGAAGCTAAAGCCATTTACTAATATATAAATTCCATGTAGAATTTCAGCATTTCAAGAAAGAAGTGGTAGCATAACAAGCAAATGGAAGATTGTAATGTTGGAGGTAGCATGCTGTTAAGAATTCAACATTTAATGCGGACTGTCTTGCTGGAGGCAGTATGCTGTTTGATAGAAAACAATGCTGTGGTGCAGCAGTTTGCATTGTCACCTCATAGCAAGAGGTTCTCTGGTTCAGTTAACAGCTGGGGTGCCTTCTGTGCAGAATCTGCATGTCCTCCCTACACTTGTGTGGGTTTCCTCTGGGTGCTCCGGTTTCCTCCCATGTCTCAAAAGACAAGCATCTGGAGCATTTCTCCCTGGGCCTCTGCTGAAAATTGTCTCGTTCCAAGTCAGACTTTCCTGTTAAGCAAATGTTAAATAAATAAATACATAAATAAATGGTGAGGTTAACTCCCCCTAAAACACTTGCAGTCAGTTTCCTTGTATAAGTTTCTCTGCATTCCAAAAAATAATCACACATTCATTCATGAAACTAAGTGCAAAAAAAAAATAAACAAAACCATAAATCAGAACCAGCAGCAGTGGTTACTTGTAGAACAAAGAGCACCAGCAACATAGCAAATTCTCCTAATTTGGCTCCCTTCCTCATAATGCTACAAACCTGGAGAATGTTTACCTTAATTAGGGAGGTTTGAGGGCACAGCCTCTCACAACTCCTGGAACAGACTTCAACAGAGTTATAGTCACAAAGACAAAGTACGCCAAGGAGTTAACACCTCAGCACCAAAAGTAACCAGTTCCTAAAGAACATTATGTTGAAGGTTTGAAATAACTTCTATCCTCTAAGTTAGTGCAGTACTCCCCAAGTCTCCTGCTATTTTGAGATTCTTCCCCCCAAGGCTGCACAGGGTTTGAAACAAGCAAATAATTACTTATTGTTGTAAATTCCTTAATTCACTTGGTACAAAGTTGTACAACTTCGGAATGGACATATTCAAGTAGAAGAGCTGTGGGTGCACAGTCCCCACATGTGGTGCTGCAAGAATGGCAAAGTGCATTGCTGTGTTTCCTCATTTTTACTTTTATTTAGTTTACATTTTTGCAATTTCGTTTTTCAACAAGTTGTAAATGTCAGTCTTTTACATCTGGTATTTTGTTTTTCTGTTATGCGATTCAGGATTATAAAACAACCTTTTACAAATATATGACGGGAGCTTGATTACTTTGGACATGGTGTTTGTTAGAAGGAAATAATACAATTCCTCCATTCTCTGTGAATTTGTAGTGATGGCACATAAGAAGTGAGATTTAGGTTGCATCTAATTTGTAATGCTATGTGAAGTGTTGCAGAAAGAAGCAGAAAAGAGTAAAACAATACTCTGTCCTGGCAGCATGGGGCTGTAAATAAAAGAAGCACAAAAGGAAATTGTTAGCACACCCTAAATGAAAATGACCCTTCCTCCAAGGTACTGAAACCTGAGCCATCAGCCTAAAAGCTGCCTGCATATGAACAAAAAAAATCACATGACCTACCAACTTATCCAAAATAATAAGACCTGCAAGGAATCATGACACACCACCTTTAAGTCCACACTACTCTTTAATAAGCACAGTCTCTATAGCATACAAAACAAGCCATTAGCAAATAACTGAAATCTGAAGAAGTGCTGTATCAATCACTGCATGACAGTTTTATTACTCGGCATTAAAAAAAATCAATGATGGTTTGATTTGACTGCACTTATGCAGATTAATAAACCTGTGATGCTAAGAGCTGAGAAAATGCATGGTAACTGAACCTTTCAAAATGTTACTGCTGCCAGTGGCTGAAACTTCAAAACCTTTACTGCTGTGGCTGTCCTGTTGTAAAATCTTATCAATCCCCATTCTAGCCACTGAACCAATATGTTGATCTCATGCAAGCACAAGCCAACACACACATACAATGCAACTCGCACATAAATTACATAAATCAGTTCTGTATTTTCTTAAATTGAATTATTACCATTAAATGCAAATATTGGCAGTTTTAATGTACATAAAAAGATTTTCAGAACACTTACATTGTAGAGCCTTGATAAAACAGACCTAAATATGGTGTATTCTGAAGTGATGAGTGTACACACAAGAAAGGAAACCAATCAGGTTCATTTTCTACAGCCTGAACAGAACACAGCTGGTCAAATGCTGGAGTCACATTTCCGCCAAAAATTCCCATGTAACACTGCTGACTAAAAAGCTGTTTTGCTTCTTTGGAACAGTCCTAGAATAAATGAAACAACAATTCATTAAACAATACAGCATATATACAATGCTGAAAGCAGCTTCATGATAAATTTAACACTAATATTCAACAAAATTGTATCTAAACATTTCAGAAATCAAATGACAATCTGGATGTGTATTAATTTACTTCTGTAATACAAAAAGGAACTAATGCATGTGCTTGTCCTGAAATAAATGTTTTTTATTTGTTTAGGATCAGTATTATATATTTTTGAGTTCTGGACAATAGTAAAATCAAAACAGTACTCTAATACAGCACAACCCAAGTAGTTTTTTTTTCTGCTGAATGAATAGCCTTTGACTTTAGAAGATAAATTTAAATGATGTCTGCATGGGTCAACCTGTATTAGCCATCTTAAATTAAGAGGAAAAACTTCAAAATCTACAGCTATTATAGTTCACATAAATCCCAAAGACATTTATGACAAGCCTATCTAAAATACTAGCAATAACATATAAATAAATAAATATATATTATATATATAGTTTTTTTTTTACATAGTGATGTATTACCTTCCGCTAACCCAAATGAAGTATTTTAAATCCAGAATACCATAATTGCAATTCTTTTTGCTACAACAAACTAAACTGATTACTTCAAAACCAATGATTTTGAAGTTGAGTACCAGACCTGGGAATGGTAGCAGCATACCTGGGGTCGGTAGGAGTGTGCATTTATTTATTTATTTGCTTATTTATTTTTTGACATTTGATTACAGGGGAAAGTCTGACTGGGTAGAACCCATTTTCAGAGAAGACCCGGGGAGAAAAGCTCCAAATTATTGCAAAACATTTTAAGAACAATAATTTTACAATCTTAAAAGTAAAACAAAAACATCCGCAGTTTAAATAATTATAACAATTTAAACATAATAAAAAAACACTGGTTAAGGATTGATACATAGTATATGACAATCATTTAATATTTAGAGAACTTTTAGACAGCTTGTAGAGAAATTAAAGGTAAAATAGTCTAATACAAACAGGAAATGCAACATGAGGTGAGGGAAATACAGGCTTATGGTACACTTAAGAAAGAAAGTCAGGGAAGTGAATTAGATAGCAGTAAGGAAGTTAAGGAGGGAGAGTAAGGAGGTATAATGAATAAAAAAGGAAACTGTTCATATTTGCAGATATAGTTTGTCCTGGTTTTGAGCTAGAATAGAGCCGGATTTTAGCTAGGACATCTTTCAGAGTGGCTTTGAAAAATGGGAGGTGGGTATAGACCTGCTGGATATAGGTAAGGAGTTTGAGGCCTTAGCAACCTTGTATGAGTACACACAATGCCCAGCAGATTTGTTAGGTTGGTAGGCAAACAGGAGTTGTTGGTCACTGGATTGCAATGACCGGCTGGGAACACAGTTATGTAGAATGTTTTTTTTAGTGCTGGGCAAGCAGATGGATGCTGGATAATTTTTTAGGTGGTAAGAAGTTGTGTACATATTAGTTGATGTGGCAGTCTTAACCAATTAAAGCTTTTCAGTGCTATACAGTGAAGGGTTCTGAATGGGTACGTAGTGCAAATTTATCAACTTTGTTATAGCATTGTTCATGTTTTAATTTTTGTGAAGCCTGGAAGTTAGTAAGGATGGGAGCATCTTAAAGAAGAGTGGGGAGGAGAGAAGTAGTGGCAAGTATAGTTTTAGTTACATCAGTGGGAATGCTTTTGGCTCTGTAAAGCAACCCTAGCTTTTGATGATTTTTTCTTATGCAATTTTGTATATGCAGATCCAATGTAAGATTACCATCCACTATCACCTCACTTCAGTGGTTTTATTCTCAAGAGAGGGGACTTTAAATTTTGTTTTTTCATGAGAGAGGGATTTGGAGAAAAAAATACTAGCTTATTCTTTTTTGGGTTGAGCATGAGTTGTGAGTTATGAAGCCATGTTTCAGTGGCTGTTAAATCTTCCTGAGTAACATTTTGGAGATGTACCATGTTGTCAGATGTACAAATGAGAGTGGAGTCAGCTGCATATTGTATTAGGATGGCCTGTTGTGTGGAAGTATAGAGGGTTTTGGTGAAAATGTTAAGGAAGAGGGGACCATGGATAGAACCTTGTGGTATACTGGTGTTGACTAGGAGGTAAGGAGAGAGTGTAGAGTGCCATTTTACTGAATGACACTTATTAGACAGGTAGCTTTTGAACAACAGAAGGGTGGGCTAACAGAGACCTAGTGACGACATCTGAAGTAAAAGTTTGCTGTGGCAAATTATATCGAAGGCTTTAGACAAGTGCAGAAATAAGGAAGAGACTAGTTTGCCATTATCTCTAGCTTTATTGACAGTATATATATAGGTTAAAAGGGCAGTGCTAGTACTATGGGAAGGACGGGAGCCATGTTGTGTAGGTGATAGGAGTTCTCTCTGCAGAAGATAGTGCAACAATTCTTTTTGAATACATTTTTCAAGTATTTTGGCAAGGTAAGATAAGACTGATATAGGTCTAAAGTTATGAATGTATGTTGAATTTCCTCCTTTGTGCAGAGGGATAATGGGTGACTTTTTTTCCAGAGAGAGAGAGCGAGAGAGACAGAGAATGTTGAATTCTCAGACTGACCTATTTATAAGGATTGAGAAAGGATAGGCAATGCTATCAGTTGCTATTTTTAGGTACTCGCTTGGAAGGTCATCAGCTGAAGAAGAGCATGGTTTAAGTTTAAGAGTAGTTTTACATAGAATGTGGACACAAGTTTGAAGGTGAAAGTGGATGTGGTGATATGTGGCTGTTGGGCAGTGTTGGAATTAGATGGTGAGGAATCCTTGATTAGAGATGCTATACTATCTATAAGAGTTGACCTGTATTGCAGTTTTGAGTGGTAAGTTATCAGGAGAGGGGTTTGGGTTGCATTTTTGGCCAGGATATAAGATTTTTTTAATGGATATTCAAATTTTTTTAGGGTTGTGTTTAGTATTATTCTTAAAGCTATAATAGTATATATTTTTGTCTTCATTTATTTTCTTTTTAGTTCATAGGTTCATAGGATTGTACTAGGCTATCTGCCCTAGGGCATTTATAAGCCTAGCCAGAGTGTGTGTGGCTTTCACCACCCCTTAGGATGAGAATACTACACCCATTTAGGGTTTAGTTTACTGTGCCTCTGTCTAGTAGTGACACAGAGATGACCCCTGGGGTAAACCTACGATCTCCATCTACTCGTCAAGATTTCTCTTGAACAGAGTTAGTAAGGGGCTCTGCCTAACATGGATTGGGATTCTGTTCCAGAGTGTAGGGAGCCTCTGGGTTATGAATATGTCCCTCCAGCACATCCTATTTATTTCTGTGTTGAGGTTTAAGTCTCTTGCTCTCATGGCTCTGATGGATTTGGATTTTCTGAGATGGAGCATGTCCATTAATTCCAGATTGGACATGGCCTTGTACGTCAGGCACAGGTCACCTCTGAGTAGGCGGTATGCGACTGAATAGAGCTGGAGGTTTTTCAGTCGGGCAGCATATGACATATGTTTAAGACCCTTTATCCTCTTGGTGAGGAACTTTTGGGGTCTTTCCAACTGCTGCAGGTGTCGGGTAAGATACATTCCAAATGGGGCATTGTACTCAATCATTGGCCTGATAAGAGAAGAGTACAGGGGCACAATGACCTCTCTTGATCTAGATGTGAAACCCTTCATGATAAGGTGGGCAATATAGAAGGTCTTCCTAACCACTTTGGCAATGTGAGTGTCAAATGAGAGGTTACTGTCAACCTGGGTCCCTAGGTCCCTGATTACCTCTTCCGTGCCAATGGATTACCACCTATGTGGTAATTTGTGGGTACCTTGTTTTTCCCAAAGGGTATGACTATACATTTTTTGGCGTTCAGCTTAAGGCCATGGCTCTGGCACCAATTATCCGTTTCTATGCGGCCTCTCTGAAGGATGTTTGTGTCCGCTGGAGTATCAATTATGGCGCCCAGTTTGCAGTCATCTGCGAACTTTGTCAGCCACAATCCTCCTATGTTTGCCTGTACCTCGGAAAAATAAATGCCGAACAAGAGGGGTCCCAGGACTGAGCCCTGTGGGACACCGCTTGTGACTGGCTTGGAGTCTGACATAGCTCCAGCAACTCTGACCCTGTGGGTTCTGTCCTTGAGCCAGTTTGCAACCCATCTCGTGACATATGGGTTTACATTTAAGCTGGTGAGTTTGTCTATGATGCCCGAGTGGGGTATTGTGTCAAAGGCTTTTGCAAGGTCAAGGTAGGCTGTGTGAACTGCCTTACCCTCATCAATGGCCTTAGTGACGGTTTCAAAAAAGTCGACCAAGTTCAAAAGGCAGGATCTGCCCTTGCCAAAGCCAAATTGGGTAGGATCCAATGTCTGTAGGTCCCCAATGTCTTTGTTTATGAGTTCCATAATGATCCTCTCCATAGCTTTGCAGACCAGGCTCGTCAAGCTTATGGGGCGGTAATTTCCAGGGTCCGTAGAAGCACCGCCTTTGTGAAGTGGGACCACTGTTGCCGTACACCACTCCTTGGGTACGTATCCTGTAGTAAGGCTAAGATTAAACAGCAGCCTTATGTGTGGGTTTAGTTCCTCTTGGAGTTCATGTAGCACACAGCCCGGGACACCATCCAGTCCCATTGATGCTGTGTTTTTAGCTTTAGAGAGGGCGGCTCTCACCTGGGCATCTGAGATGTTAGGGAGGCTACACTCTGCTGGGATAGTTATTTCTCCTTTTGGGGAGGGAGGAGAAATTTGCACTGAACCTGTCTGCCAGAATGTTGGCAAAGTCAGTGGGTTCAGTGTATTTTGTGTCATTTTGGACTAACTCTGAGCATATCTGGGAGTTTCCACCCAGGTTTCTAACATAGCTAAAGAAGGCCTTGTGATTGTCTTTTGTGTCTTTTGCGATTTTTCTCTCAAAGTTGGCCTTGGATGATTTTATGAGTGATCGTAGTTTTTGCTAGTACTGATCAGAGATGCCTTCCCTTTTAGGGATTTTGCTCTGTCATGTAGTAGCTTCCTCCTTCTGTTGTAAAGTTTGTTTATGGCTGGGGTCCACCAGACCGGGCGCCTGCCTTTGGGGGAATGGGTCTTGGTTTTATTTGGGATTGCATGATCCATGCATTCTTGAAGGTGCTCGTAAAAGGCATTTGTAAAGGATTCAGCAGTGTGGGTTGTGGTTTCCACTGGCCCAGGGACCTTGAAGGATACCACTTCAGTCTTAAGAAGTGTGAAGTTGGCTTTTGAGAAGTTCTTCACTGTGGTCTTTTGTGCAGGGGTGGGGGGGATGTGGATTTCCAGTGAGATTAATTTATGGTCTGATCTTACCAATGAGGGATATACTTCCTGTGTGGAGCATTTTGTCCCCATGTTTGTGATGATCAGGTCTAGTATATTGTCTCCTCTTGTGGGAATCGTGACTAGTTGTTCCATCGCATTTGAGTTTATGAATTCTAGGAACCTTTGGGCTAGGGTGTTGGGGCTTGAGTAATGTTCCTAGTCTATGTTTGGGTAGTTGAAGTCTCCCAATATGATGGTATTTGGAGAGACATTCATACTCTCCAGCGTCTTCTGGAAGGCTGTGTGGGGTTCCTGAGTTTGAGAGGGTGGTCTGTAGCATGCTACAAACTGTAAGGCAGTTTTGCCTATGGTTAGTTGCACCTGGATGGTCTCCGATGCTTCGTGCGTTGCCACTAACCTGGAGGTGTGGGTATCTTTGATGAATATGGATACTCCTCCTCCTTTTGTGGTTCGGTCCAAGTTTTGGGGCCGGAAAGCATGATATGAGGTAAAACCTGATAGTGCTGGAGTGCTCTCAGGAGCCTTGAACCAGGTTTCAGTCACTGCACAGACATCGATGTTCTCCATACTGAGGAGGGCTTCGAGGGCGTGCATCTTGAGGTTTAGACTTCTGGCATTGAGCAGCATTACCCTTAGTTTTTTTCCACTTGTGTTTTCTAGGGAGGTAGGTTTGTCATTTGAGCCTTGCCTTAAAAAGGCACTATGGGGGTGGCAAGAGCCTTGGCCAATATCCGGAAGCCCAGGGGTGACAGGTGCAAGCCATCCCTTGCGAAGCAGCGTGGCTTGTCGAGTATGTCATCCCAAGCAGACAGACATTGGATCCCCTTAGAATGACACCAGTAATTAAGCCAATTGTTAAAACTGATCATTTTGTCTTTGTACTGTGGCATCATTCTTGGTGAGGGTAAGATGCTGCTCAGGGTCAGGGTCATACCGGCCTGGGCTACATAATCAGAGAGCTCCTCTATGTCTCTTTTCATGTAGTCCAGGGAGGTACGTCTCAGGTCGTTCAAACCGGCATGTACAATGACCGAGTCATATTTGTACTTGCTGTGGAGTGACCTGAGTGCTTGTGTTATGTGGCGGATTCTAGCTCCCGACAGGCAGCTTACTGTGACCTTTTCCTTGTTCAGTCTGGTGAGCGGGACATCAGTGTGTCTGACTATGGAGTCACCTATTACAAGTGTATATGGCATGTTGTTTGGCCTTAAGGGCTGTGACTGTTTAGCACACTGACTTTGCGAACTATGTGTTGCATGTGCTATGTCTTGAGGTGGCGGTTGCTTGGGTGTCTGCTTTGGAGGCCTCTATTGTTTTGGTAGATTTTTAATCAGCGCTTCCAAGTATGTTTTTGTGTGTTTATGTGTTTGGTATGCAGTTGTGATAGTTCCATGTGAGACTGGGTTTGTGGTGTGCGTGGTTACCTTCTCCTCCTGACTGGTCTTGCCAGTACTGAATTGAGAGAGCTCAGCCTCCAGTTTGGCTACATAGTTGCATCTCTCGCATATATTTGTATTTGTTGGGAGGAGGAGAGAGTTGTCTGTGTACATGAGGCAATTGTAACATTGCCTCAAGATTCCCAGATTCACCAGCTGAACAGGAGAGGACGCCAGCAACTGACCCTTCGACATGCTAGAATAGTGAAAAAGATTGCTGTGTAACTGAGTCAGAAAGGATCTATAGGGAAATGGGTACTCAAGGGAATTTAGGTGAATGAAGTACTTTCTTTTGTTTAAGAGTGCTTTACCTGTACAAAAAATGCTTTAGGAGCAAGTGCTGAGCTTTTCAGTTAGAGTATAGGCTGTTTAGATTGCAAGTAGAGCAGTTCTAAGGGAAAAATTGAAGAGTAGACTTTACGGAGCCAGAAATAGTTTAAACTTGATTAACCGGCGCTGCCCGATGCTGCTCTATGAGCAACTTCGCGCTAATTCGTGCAAAAACAGGCTTTATAGCAAGGGGGTTGAAAAGAGCCAGAAATTGACCCAAAATGGCCAATAAACTACAAGTTGCTAGGCTGGAACCACTCCTCTAGGGACAAATAGGTTGCTCAGTGCTCCCCACTCCCACTGGTGAACAAAGAAGCTTCCTCTTATCCAAATAAGGATATGGATAGCACAGGAACTAAGACAAAGCCCAGAGATCAGCAAAATCTGAAGACTGGACTATTCTAGTTCAGAAAAGCGGGAAACAAGGATTTTTTTTGTTTTTTTCTTTTTTTTACAGAGACAGAAGAAAAAGATACAGTAGCAAACAGTAAATGCTATAAAACGGTTAGCGCACTTGAGTGTGTTAGCCTAACAATTAAATTAAACAAAAATAACTTTTAAAGTGCTAACAGTTTAAAATCTACACAGGTACAGTAAAAACAATATGCAGAGCTGTTTTTTAGGCAAAATGCAGTCGAGCTGCAGTAATTAAACCGAAAACCAGAAAAAAATACTTATAAATCTAGGAAAGTCACTCTTTCACTCTCTGCTGCTTGTAGAACTCTGCAGGACACCACGAGGAGCTGTGATGAGTCTTTTACAAGTGAAATAGCGTGCAAAAATGGGCTTTATAGCAGGGGGTTGAAAAGAGCCAGGAATTGACCCAAAATGGCCAATAAACTACAAGTTGCTGGGCTGGAACCAATCCTCTAGGGACAAATAGGTTGCTCAGTGCTCCCCACTCCCACTGGTGAACAAAGAAGCTTCCTCTCATCCAAATAAGGATATGGATAGCACAGGAAGTAAGACAAAGCCCAGAGATCAGCAAAATCTGAAGACTGGACTATTCTAGTTCAGAAAAGCGGGAAAACAAGGATATTTTTTTGTTTTTATTCTTTTTTTTACAGAGACAGAAGAAAAAGATACAGTAGCAAACAGTAAATGCTATAAAACGGTTAGTATGATTGCAAAGCATCCTGAAGTTTTCAGGACATTGAGCTGTTTTATATTTTTGCTATTCTGTCCATGCTTTTTCTCTATCTTGCATTAGCATTACAGTCTTTATGGATAGACAAATTGTGTTGTTTTCTGTCTCTTCCTTCTAGGAGGTGCAAGGCTATTTAGGATATTTAGAAAAGTGCAACTGAATTCAATTACAGCATCATCCAAGGGGAGAATTTTCAAGAAGTTCCAGTTAATAGATGACAGCGAAATAATGAACATTTCTGGGTTAAACTTGGAAAGGTTACGTGTTGTTTTATAAACATGCTGTTTAACTAGATGTATGAGATGTCTAGTTGTATAGACTGGGAGATGATCACTGACAGAGTCTGACATTGTATCTGTGGTGACTATTTGCTAGGGTCTGATACTAGAGAATTTGATGTCTTGTTATGTGTGGGACTATTAATTAGTTGCATGAAACCATGCAAGTGCATGCTAGATATAGCGGAGTTAGAGTTTACGTCCAACCAACTGACATTCACATCACCTGGTAATATTTCTTCTTGTGGAAATGCCATGGATCTCGAATGCAGGATATCTTCCAGTATTGCTGTAGTTTCACCAGGAGGGATGTAAAGGACAGTAATACATATTTGTTTATAATTGTTTATTTTTAAGAAAGCAATAAGAAGCTCTGCTGAATTGACTTTTGGTGTTGGTTTGTTGTAAGGGAACATGTGGTAGGTACTGGGAAATATTAAAGCAATACCACCACCTTTCCTCTTTATACAGTCATTACAGATGATATAGAGAGAAGGTATAACTTCAGAGTCATTTAGGCTGGGTTTAAGACAAGTTTCAGTTGCAAAACATCAGGGTTATGTTGAGTAATCCAGGCATGTAGTTCAACAGTTTTACTTCTTACACTTCTAATATTTATAGCAGCAAAGGGTTGGGCATTGTCTGTTGTTGGGTAGCATAATTAAGTACAGGAATCTGTATTTTACAGATGTCAGGTAGTGGTGAAGTAGTAATGAAGAAGGAAACAAGAAGTTGCAGGACAGTAGGAAATTCAGTGATGGTAGAGTCTGAAAGCTGGAAGAAGATAGGTAAGGAGAGAAGACTTTTCTAAAAAGAAGAGAGGTAGGTTGCCCTGGTATCTTCCCTGGAATGTAAGGAATAGAGGAGTATTAAAGGCTAGAGTACAGTGACATAGTCAAAATTAGAAGAAACAAGGGTTTATTTGGGTAAAGAAACGAAAAACAAAACAAAAAAAAAAGATGGCTCACTCATCTTGGAGATGCAATGTAAGAAGTCTAGCACACGAGAAGTAATTTCTGGCAAAGTTAAGGGGCAGGGCTACAAACAGCAAGTTAAATTAAAAGTATCTTAAAGAAAATGCAAAATATGCCTTGAATACCATCAGCCCACCACTACTGCCCAAAATGTTAGTGAGAACTTTCAAGAATTCTATCTTGCGAGTTAAATGAATTGATTCTACACTTTGGTCAGCTTGAGTACTCCTCTACAAAAACAGTGTAGAACAGCTGCATTTGCAGCTACTGCATGATGGTCTCTTAATGGCTGGCATTCAGAGTTGTGCTTAGGAATTTGCAGGATCAATATGTGACATTGCAATAAGGTTATATCATGAATGCGTCAAAAACATTTTGCAGCAACAGGCATTCAAGACTAGGAATATTTGTACATAAAAACAAAATGCCAGATTCCCTGAAAGTAGAATGTGGGAAATAAAAATATCAAGTGTGTATTTCTGAAAGTGATGTGCATGTATGAAATGTATTTCTGAAAGTGATGTGCATGTATGAAATGTAATGAGACAGAACAACAAGCTCATACTTTCAGATACTGTTAACGGTTTCAGAAAATAGAAATATTAACCAGAAGTCTGATCAAATAAGCCTGTTACACTTCAGCAATGCTAGTCAACTTCTAATTAGGCACAGAAGAAGAAGAAGAACCATTAACAGTTATTTTAGTGGCAGGTACTAAAACAATGAGTAAGTAATGCTAGCCAGTGGTATGAACATCAGACATATCCACACAGTGATAGTCATACCAATGACCCAGGTTTGGAAAAAAGTTTTCCCTGTCTGAAAACTGCCAGTAAGAGAAAAGTTGAACACAGAGGACAAATTTTAATCACTCTGGCAGAAGGCTAATGTAGTACAGTGCATCGAATTTAATACAGAGTGAGTTGCACTCTCCTCATGCGGCAAATAGTACAAAAATACAAACGGTAAAGTTAAAATTAAGCGCTTTTCATCCGGATATTATCCGGACTTCTTCAGATGTCAGCTCTAAGTAAAAGAACGGTTTAAAAAGCCCTCGTCAAATGAAGCAATCAAATGGGCGGTGCTAAACTCATTAGGTTTTTTAAAAACACATTGTTTCAAACCAATATTCATTCCATTTCTATCAATGAATAAAGTAAATAAAGAACAAAACATCACTCTGCAGGTCGACCCTGATGGTTCCAAAACATTACATTACGCATGTACAAACCTTTATAACCACATTAATGTCGTACATTCGTTCATGCTAACCGATGTATTAAACTTATGTGTTGCCTTTACAGGTAGCATTACAACAGGTAATAAAGGCAAAAAGTCCTATAATGTGCCCATATTAAATAGTTTTTTTACATATACAAATACATTAAGTCTAACAAAACAAGGGTAGCCCTAAAAAAAAAAAAGTAATTTAAAAACATAAAATTACCTCATGTACCAATACGCAGTTCATTTAATTTAATTTATATACATGTACTAAACATAATTAATTATACATACATTATATTCTCCTATTCGATGGTTAGTCAAGTAACCTACAAAGGGCCATGAAACCCTTAATTACTCCATTCTCTCTCTACCTACCTAAATTAATATATATATATATATATATATATATATATATATATATATATATATATATATATATATACATATATATATATATATATATATATTTGTTTACAAAGTCAGGGTTGGAAATAAATATACTTCCCAATTCACCTTAATAAACTTTTTAGTTTCAATATACATGCTATTAAGTAGGTTTCATGTATGTTTTTATAGGACTTTTTGCCCTTATTACCTGTTGCAATGCTACCTGTGAAGGCAACACATAAGTTTAATACATAGGTTAGCATGAACGAATGTTTGACATTAATGTGGTTATAAAAGTTCGTACATGCGTAATGTAATGTTTTGGAACCATCAGGGTCGACCTGCAGAGTGATGTTTCATTTTTTTTTATTTACTTTATTCACTGATAGAAATGTAATGAATATTGGTTTGAAACAATGTATTTTTAAAAAACCTAATGAGTTTAGCACCGACCATTTGATTGCTTCATTTGACGAGGGCTTTTTAAACAGTTCTTTTACTTAGAGCTGACATCTGAAGAAGTCCGGATAATATCCGGACGAAAAGCGCTTAATTTTAACTTTACCGTTTGTATTTTTGTACTGTTTGCCACACGAGGAGAGTGCAACTCACTCTGTATTAAATTTGTCTCAACTAAATGTAGAGTGGAGTTGGTGCCTGGCGTTTGTTTTACGTTTTTCAGTTGTGACTTCGTTGTTGGTGTGGATCGAGGTAGTACAGTGCATGCCCATCTCCTACTGGAGTTGGCATGACAAAGTATGAATGCATGTATGGCACAGTACTGGAGATGAGGTTCCAGGTTCAGGACAGTAGTGTACAGGCAGGTGTTCAGGACAGTAGTGTACAGGCAGCATAACACTGCTGTTACAAGGACCGTGAAGAGAAAACATGACAGCAAAATCTGTTTGTGCAGTTGTTTTAGGAAGTATAATGATGCAGGAATTGATGTTGTCTCTTCATACTGCTTGATTTTCTGGGCTGGTTCACAGCTAAGAAGTCTTCTGTGCATGGCCCACATAGAGTTCTGTTTTATTTATTTTTTGCCAATTTTTCTTGTTTCCTCCCACATCACAAACACGTGTGCAAATGCACTGGTGAATTATCAAACTGATCCTAGAAGTGGATTTGAATGCATACGTGTGTGTGCATATGTGTGTGTGCATGATTACATATATGTATGTGCGCGCATGTGTGTCCTGCAACAGAATGAATCCTTATTTAGGACTGGCTTCCTGCCTTATGCTATTGCTCCTTCCTGGGACAGGTTCACCAGGATGCCAAACTGGTATAAGTGAGCAAGGAAAAAAAGAAGTTATGTACTCACCATAATGTTCCATGTGAGTTGTTTATCTCACCTTTATTCTCACTGATGGGTTCGGAGCCGATCCTCGGCTCCGACACGGCCTATAGCAAAGCTCAAGGTTTGCCAGTAGCTCGAGACCAAGCCCCTTATCCCATGATGCACTGCTGGAATTACCTCAGATCTTGTTTGCTGTGTGTATATATACCCCTGTAAGGGGAGCACTCCCCAAGAAGGAAGAAGAAGTATTGAACAACCAGGATGATACTAGCCTCTAGGTCAACTGTCAGCCAGAAGGGGGATGGAGGGAGGGACGTGAGAATAAAGGCGAGATAAGCAACTGACATGGAACGTTATGGTGAATACATAACTTCTTTATGTGAAGTTGTTAAATCTCGCCACTTATTCTCACTGATGGGTAGCGTCCCTAGCACCCGCAATCCTGGGTGGCTCACAGGAGTACATTTTTCAGGACCGTGGAACCAAAAGAAGACCTGACCCTGAAAGCCTTACCTACTTTGTAATGAGTGATAAAAGTATGAGGCTTAGACCAAGTGGCTGCAGCACAAATGTTGTCAAGGGGCAATTTAGCTTGAAAAGCAAAAGACTTAGAAATGGCTCTGCTTGAATGATCCTTTGCTTTGTGTGGCAAAGGTATGTTAGTATTTGCATGAACAAATGTGATACAATCTGATAACCATTTTGAAAGGGTTGTCTTAGCCACTGGTCTACCACTTGTCTACCTTTTCTGGCCTCCGAAAAGGATACGAAGAGTTGATCTGATTTTCTAATATCCTTAGTTCTATCAAGATAAAATCTGAGCTGTCTATGTACGTCAAGTTTGTGCAGCATGTATTCCAATTTGTTGGAATGGCTGGGAAAAAAGACTGGCAACTCAATGACCTGATTGATATTGGACTCGGAACAAACTTTAGGCAAAAAGGAGGGGTTTGTTTATCAGCATGGAAAATCATGTAAGGAGGTCTGATAGATAATGCTTGAAGTTCTGACACTCTGCGGGCAGAAGTAATGGCCACTAGAAAAATAGTTTTCCAGGACAAAAATTTGAGATCACAAAATGATGCTGGTTCGAAGGGGGAAGAATTATTTGAGACAGCATAAAATTCAAATTTCAGGGAGAATAAGGGATTTTGACAGGAGGCCTTATGTGAAAAACACCTTTAAGAAAAAACGTAGATAACTTATGGGCCATAACATTTAACCCATCAAATCCAAGGTGGAAATTTGATATGGCGGCTAACTGAACCCGAACTGTGGCAGCTGCTGCTCCTTCCTTAAAAATCATTGGCAAAAACTCTAAAACGGACGACAGAGGAGCTCAGAAAGGGTCGATTTTTTGTATATTGGCCCAGACTGAGAATCTTTTCCACTTACTGCGATATAGTTTTCTCGTGGATGGCTTATGAGAAGACAATATAAATTGTCTTGTGTCATCTGAGAGTGAATGAAGCCTGGCTATTTGGGGAAGTGGATCAGCCAAGCAGTCAGCTTTAGAGACTACAATGAAGGATGGAAGTCCCCTGACGGGTGTGTCAGGAGGTCTGGAACTGGGTCCAGGATCCATGGATCCTCCAGCAGATGATGGTGAAGGAAAGGGAACCAAATCTGTCGAGGCCAATAGGGGGCTATTAGAACAACAGTCCTTCCCAGTGATTTTGCTTTCTGTAAAAACCTGGGTATCAATGGAATAGGTGGGAATGCATATAGGAGACCCGGAGGCCAATCGTGTACGAGTGCGTCTCTCGGGGGATGTCCTGGAGGTGGTATCAGGACAAAGTAGCTTCTGCATTTGGTATTGAAGAGACTGGCAAAGAGGTCGCAGCAAGGCTGGCCCCATTTGTGGAAAATTACGCCCGCAACGTGTTCGTTGATAGACCAATCATGTGGCAACAGGATCGCCCTGCTCAGCTTGTCCGCAATCACGCTGGATTTCCCTGGGATGTGCGTTGCTAACAGAAAATACTGGGATGACACAGCCCATTGCCATACCCTGAGGGCTTCTTGACAAAGGGTATAAGACTTGGTTCCACCCTGTTTGTTCAAGTACCAGACCACTGACATGTTGTCTGTCTGAATTGCAATTGTTCCTACAGGAAGAGAGTCCTGGAAGTACTGCAATGCCAGGAGTACTGCTCTCAACTCCAGAACATTGATATGCAGATGTGACTCTTGATCTGTCCATGTGCCTTGGGCAGTCTTTCCCTGAAAATGCCCCCCACCCTATCAGGGAAGCGTCCGTGGTCACAGTGGCTACTGGGGGGGGGGCACAAAGGGTCTTCCTATTGTGACATGAAGAGATGTCAACCACCACCAAAGGTCTCTCTTGCAAGAATTTGTGATGAGAATCATATGGTTCATTGGTAACTTCTGGTAAGACCACTGAGCGAACAGGAGCCATTGAAGAATTTGCATATGCATCCTTGCAAGTGGAATGGCTAGAATTGCTGCCGCCATCAAACCTAGTACTTTCAAGACCTCTGCGGCTGTAGCTCTGTTCTTTGACACCAATGAGTTGACATGTTGGCAAAAAAGTGAGACCTTTTCAACTGGAAGACGTAGAGTGGTGGCTGAGGTATCTAACTCTGCTCCTATAAAGACGGTATGCTGCGATGGCGACAAGGCAGACTTTTTGAAGTTGACTGTAATACCTAAGAGGTGGCAGAGTGTCAGAGTAGTTGTACTGCCTGAATCAATTGATGCCTGGTGGTAGCGGTGAGGAGCCAATCGTCTAGATATGGAAACACCTGGAATCCTAGACGCCTCAGGTGAGCCATGACAACTGCCATGCATTTGATGAACACTCTGGGGGCTGTAGTGAGACTAGAGGGCAGGGCTCAAAACTGGTAGTGATTGGCTCCCAACCGGAAATGCAGGTAATCTCTGGAGTGTCTGTCCATCTTTATGTGGTAGTACGCGTCCTTGAGATCGATGGAGCACATCCAATAGCCTTTCCCTAGAAAGGGAAAAATGGCCTGAAGTGTGACCATTCATAACTTCTCTTTTTTTACAAATTGGTCGAGTCTGCTGAGGTCCAAGATAGGTCTCCAGTCCCCCATTTTCTTTGGAACCAAAAAGAATCTTGAGTAAGTTCCGAATCCAACTTGGTCTGCTGGGACTGGCTGGATGACTCTTTTTTTCTAGCAATTTGCAGACCTCTATGGTTGCTTGTTCCCTGAGTCTGGGTGGAACATCCGGGATTCTGTTTACAGGAGTGGGAGGGGAAGAGAACAGTATGAAATACCCTCTGGAAATGATGCTTTGTACCCAGGTATCGGACGTTATGTTTAGCCAGGCTTCTGGGTACAAAGATAAGTGACCCCTGACTGCCTCCAGAGCCGGACAGCCAGGTCTCCTTTCAGGAGCGCTGGTAGGGCTGACCAGAGAAATGGCCTCTGTCACCCTGCTGTTGTGGACCCCCCCTGCCGTGCGGGTGGCGTCTTCCATTATAACTCCCTCCTTTGCCTCTAGAGGGGGTTTCTCCACATGTGTCCTGAAAGGCTCCCTGTGCTTTTCGGAACCACATTCTTCCACCCTTAGGACCCTTGGGATAGGGCCGAGTAGGGGTAGAAAAATGGACTCCAATGGCACATAGAGTCTTGCCTTCCTGCTCACACCTGGTTAGAGTTTCCTTTACTCTGGGCCCAAACAGGGATGAGCCATCAAATGGGGTGCTGATAAAGGAAGACTTGAAAGGCTCCGCAAAGAAACAGAGACGCATCCAGGCTTGTCTACGCAGAGCAATGCCTGAATTAGTGGCTTTACTCAAACCATCAGCTGCATAAGATATGAGGCGCATGGACGAGTTCACAATCAAGTTTAGGGCAGCGAGCTGTGTGTTAACTTTGTCGGCAACCCCTGCAGCTACTGTACCCTGGATTGCATCTCCTAGCTCTTTCAGGAGATCTCTTTGTAGTCTTGTAAAATGGGTTAAATAGTTCAGTGATCGAAGGGAAAAAGTCACTGAACTAAACATGTGCTTCCCATATCTATCCATGATCCTAGAATCTCTGTTAGGAGGATGGATAGATGAGGACGTCTCAGACGTTTCCTTTTTGGTGGCTGCAGCCACCACCATGGCATCAATAGGCACTCCCTTAGTCAAAAAATCTTTGTCCACTGGGGCAGAGATGAGCTTATTTGGCTTCTGAGGGACAGGTTCCATGGCCTCCTGAGACTCCCACGCCTTATGAGAGATCAGCTCCATGAGCTCATCATAAGGCGGAGACACCCAAGACGTGGAAGGTTGAGACCCGAAAGCCTTCAAGAGCACTGACTCGTCTTCAGTAGGGCTTTTGGACTGCCAACTGCCCCTCTGATTAAGGATCTCCAATATCTCCACAAAGGAGATATCCTCAGAGGGGGGATCGAGGGGACCCTTCTGACTCATCCAAGTCGGTGTCAGATGTCAAAGACTCCTGTAGGGAGTCCAAGTACCTCCTCTTGCACAGTCTCTTCCTGGGTACCTCCTCAGTGGGGGGATCTGGGGAGGTCTCAGAAGAGCAGGGGGCACCCTGTGAGGCTACTTGAGGCTCAGGGTCTCTACGCTTGGGTGGACCGGTAGAAGCAGGAGTGGACACAGGCGCTTGAGGGGAAGAGGAAGCCAGACCTGATGCTGATAATGTCTTTGGAGACAGGACTCTCCTCATGGCATTGACGTGAAGGGGTAGACGGCTCCGAAGGGACCGTCCAATCCTCCCGCAACGAGCCCGAGGTAGGAGCCGAGCTCATCCGAGCTGAAGTCTCGAGAGGAAGAGTCAGCACCGTCAAATCGGTACGACTATCCTCCCTGGACCCGACAGGAGAGTGTCGGCTTCTAGAGTCCCCGGTCGGCGGCGAGGACGTCTGAGTAAATGGAACCGATAACACCAGTGCAGGTCTTGGTTCCACAGGCTCAACAACTATCAGGTCGGGCTCCTTTGGCTCCGAAAGTCCAGTACGGCTTGGAAGAGGAGTAGTAAAGTCTGGGTTAATGGTCTTCAGCTCCGACGAAGGCATCGGAGCTGACAATTTAGCAAGGCCTAGTGCCAATAGAAGCATCTGCAGTAGCCGGTCCATATCCATATCTGAGAGGCTGACAGAAAACTTCGAGGAGTGCACTGAAGGTGCTGATTGGAGCAGGGGAGATGAGGGAATCTCAGAGACCGGCTCCAAAACTGTGAGCTGTCTCCGAACAGAAGGGACACTCCGTTCCGAGGACAGTGGAACTGATGACCCTACAGCCTCCATTTTTTTAGTCTTTTTGGATGCTTTCGAGTCACCTAAAGATTTGGAAGATTTTGAGGATCTACTAGCACCATCCTGGTTACCCAGCGCTTCGGAAAAAGGGTGCTGAAGTAAACCCCATGTCTACTAATTTTCTCCTTCTCTCCAAAAGTACCTTGGAGGAGAAGGAGTGACATATACTGCAAGAGTCTTGGAGGTGTTTAGCCCCCAGACAATAAACACATTGAACATGCCTGTCAGTGACAGACATTTTTTGTCCACAATCCGGACATTTCTTAAAGCCAGATTTTGGATGAGGCTTCTCTTTCTCATCAGACATTTCTATATCAGATTAAACAATTTTAAAGAATTAAACAGCACTTTTAGAATTATCTACCGAAGTACCTAAGGTTAAATACACGGCCAACTCTTAGGCACAACACTATAGAAAAACAGAAGCCAACACAGGGCACTAATCTAAAACGAAGTCTAAGTCTAAAACTCTAAAGATTATATATCTATACTATCTTATAAAGAAGTGAAGAAAAAAAGTTTTTAAACTTGCAAATAGAAGAATCTATCGATTAATAATGGTCCAAGCTATCTGGAACACCGAGATCTGTGCCGCGGCAAACTAGATCTGAAGTAATTCCAGCAGTGCATCATGGGATAAGGGGCTTGGTCTCGAGCTACTGGCAAACCTTGAGCTTTGCTATAGGCAGTATCGGAGCCGAGGATCGGCTCTGAACCCATCAGTGAGAATAAACAGCGAGATTTAACAACTTCACATTGAATAAATGAACTTCTTTCAGGCACTGCAACAAAGGGCAGGATGTTGTATAACAAAACAAAGGTTATCGGTGAATACTGGAAGATCACTTTGAAAGGGTGCCAAGAGTAGATTATTTTCAGATAATGAAAAACAAAACAGCTTAGTTTGTGCCACTCAGACCACTGCAGCATCCTAAAGTATATTAAAAACTAAGGTTTTATTTGATACTGATGTTTGATTTATTTATAAGGAGTGAATGAAGCAGGACCAAATTCCCTGCATATTTCCACTGATGTGAAAATCACATCTGACCACTTCTGATATAATTTTATTAACATGACTTTCAGTTACAGCAATAAGGAAATCATTCTGCATGTGTACGCTACTACTAATTCTTTTTTGTACAGATTTTTATGTCGGTTTTCCTGCCGTCCCCTAGCTAAACAAATATATAAGCACCACTCTTTGTGGCTTTTGTGGGTTATCTAAAATACTAAGCAATGTACATAGCTATACGAGTGCATTTCCACACTATGTTGGTGAAACTAGACATATGTAAGACAGACACTACCTACTATTCAACCACTGTACAATGGATTCCATACTGTTTCATACAAAGAACTAAGAGAAGATTAAAAAAAATAAGAGACTGAATACCTCATCACAGCAACAGCGAATATCACAGGCACCAGATGTGAGACTGCAAGGGCAAGACCCAAGAGTTTGGTACACTTGGTTAGGAATGACAGTAGCATTATCTGTAAAGAAAATCATGAAAATAATAAAAAGGAAGTTGCACAATTAAGGTTGGAAAATCTAGAAATATGTAATTAGACAAGAGGAAACAAACCATCAGTTCTACATTGGCTGTGTTGGTAGTGCAGACATTGCTACTGCTTGCTTTTCAAAAAATTTGCAAACATCTAATACTGTTATTTTTAGCATTCTATTTACCACTATGGAAAAACTGTTCTTTGCTTTCACTACTCCCAGTAAAAATCACTTTCTCCTTTGAATCATGAAATATACCTCAAAACTGTACTTAATGACATGTTTCTGTTATTACACAGAACTTTGACGTACTTCTCAACTCCATTTGTCAAGCTTTTAGTTAAATCAGCTTTGACAACAATTTTACTTAGGACTCCTAGTCTCCATTTTTATGCATCCAGCTCACCAACATCTGTCTGCAACCTTATTTTCTAACCTCTTCAATGACTTGTACATTTTTAAATCTGGTCTACTTTAGCTTGTTTAGTTTGTTGTGATGTATAGTATTCTGTGAGCAGTGATACACAGACTGCCCCTAGTGCCTCTACGACAGTCTTTTAAAAAATGCAAGATAATAAAATATTTCAGATATTCTCTGCACAGCTGTTCCTAATCTAATATACTGTTTGACTTCCTCAGCCCTGCCCCAAGCAGCCCTGAAACTTTCTGAAGACTTGTACTGTACCACTGCCTCAGGCAATACCACAGGGATGCACCCCTCTCTCCATAAAGCAACATTTCTTCAAGTCTACAATGAATGTCCTTCTGCCTGCCACTCATATCCTCTTTCTCTCTTCTTTGCCCTTCCTACTTAACTCTCACTTGTCTCAAAACAACATGACTCATTCAAATCACACCAATTCTTCCTTTTCTAATATGTACTTCCTCTGCTTTTTAAAGTTTTTATTTATCACAACACCTTCACTGATTTCATATTTGTTTGAAAATGCTAAATTGATTCTTTACAATCAGACAGATTCTTTTGTTAATTTTTTTCACAAATCATAGCAATAATGTAATTATACTGACAATCCTAAACAAACATTATGGAAAAATATAATTCTCAGTAAAAACTTTTAGGGTTAATGAATTATCACAACAACAAGTAAAAGAGAAGTTTCATTTTTCTTAACACATTTACTGAATTATAACTTAAGACACAGGCAAACATACATTTATACAAAAGAAAACAAATCATGTTAACATGTTCCCAGTTAAATATTATACAGCACATACAGTCTTTTGTATAATACCCATCAAGCCAACATTACAAAAATTGCTCTAGTTCTGCCTTCCCTTAAACCTCACTCCACTTTCAAAATATTATTCTGCATGTACTGTTTCACCAATTTCCATTGTTTTTCTATGTAATTTGCTCCTACCCTTTCCTAAAGATTCCACTTTTATTTATTTTATAATTTTCTAGTTAATTGCTTTTCTGGCAGCCACCACAATTAAAGTTAGCAAGACCTTAGTAATTCAAATCCTGTATCCCAGCTCAAAAAATAACTTAATTCCCTTAGTTGCACTCATTTACTCACTCAATATTTCTGTCAGAGTACTCTAAACGGAATTTTTAAAGTCTGCCAACTCATTACACTCTCAAAACATATGTTCCTAGTTACCTGTTTCTTCCCCATCATACCTCCAACATTTGCCAACCACCTGAGGAAAAAATCTTTGGAGCCTGTTTGGTGCACAAAAATACCCGTGCAAATACTTCCAAGCAAAAATCCTAAATTTTCTAGACTGTTGCATATTTGGGAGAATGTCTTCCTATTGTTTCCTTGTAAGTTGCTTATCCAATCACTCTTCCCAATCTT